>NC_041233.1:101001981-101013604 GCF_002837175.3 Physeter macrocephalus | reverse complement strand
AGTGCTGGTCGGCACCGATCCTCTGCGGGAATCTCTCCGCTTTGCCCTCCGCATCCCTGTGGCTGCGCTCTCCTCCGTGGCTCCGAAGCTTCCCCCTCCTCCACCCGCAGTCTCCGCCCACGAAGGGGCTTCTAGTGTGTGGAAACCTTTCCTCCTTCACAGCTCCCTCCCACTGGTGCGGGTCCCGTCCCTATTCTTTTGCCTCTGTTTTTTCTTTTTTCTTTTGCCCTACCCAGGTACTTGGGGAGTTTCTTGCCTTTTGGAAGGTCTGAGGTCTTCTGCAAGCGTTCAGTAGGTGTCCTGTAGGAGCTGTTCCACATGTAGATGTATTTCTGATGTATTTGTGGAGAGGAACGTGATCTCAGCTTCTTATTCTTCCACCGTCTTGAAGCTTCTCCCCATCATACTTTTTTAAGTAACAGATTATAGCACAAGAACTGTGGACATGGCACATCATGAAAATGAATATTTATTATTATGAATTAAATGAGTTTATGTGTACATATGTCAATATTATTTATACATGTTTATATCTGTATCTCTATTCTCTATCATCTATTTCATTGAGATCCTATAAGAGTATATCAGAGAATATAAATAATAGCAAAGTAAAAATGGTATTTTGTATTTCTCTATTTATGAACCTTGTAAATCAAAAGTGTACTAGGAGAGTTGATGGAAGCATACAGAAGAGAATAATTAATTCTTCTTGGAGAGATCAGAGAAGTTGGCACAACGGAGATAATTTTTAATTTAGGTCTTTGATGATGACTAAGACTTTTCCAGATGGAGTGCACCATTCTACCCAGAAAAATAGCACCATGAACAACAGAAAAGTGGCCTGATCATGCTTGGTGTGTTTGGAAAGCTGGAGTGCAGGTCAAAGGGGCCATGGTCCCACTGTACATAAGGGAAGATGAATGTGGAAAGGTAGAGAGAGGAACCAGTTGTTTGAAAAATCTTAGGACCAAAAAAAAGAAAAAGTAGCAATGATATGCAGATATCCTTTCTTATTTAGTCTAAAGAATGAAAGGTCAACATCCACAGAATGAATATAAATCTCTGCCGATTCTGCTCAGTTTTACATTGTAACCATTTTTCATAATGTGCATAAAATACCACGTTTGAGTGTGCTTTCTTAAAGCAACTATTGCTATGTGTAATACTTCAACACGGTCTCTATTTTTAGACCTTATTTTCAGAATTCATTGCCATAGTATATTATGGCATGAAATAAAATTTTGTACTGATTTCTCTTTGAAGAAAAACTTATGAATTTCTTCATGTAAACCACATACTTTTTGTCTTTTAAAAGACCATATTGCATCCTCTTGCCTACGTTATGGATGCATTTAGCTAAAACGCAACCACATTGTTTGACCTTGTTTTTCCCCTTTGGCATTTCCAGCGTTTAGACCTCATAATAGTTTAAAAAAATTAAGCTGGCACAGGAGAAACTGCACAACCGCAAAACTAGTTGGAATTGGCAGAGCAGTCAAGAGCTTGGCTGATATTTTGGCACTTGCTTTTGTAATTGAAGAGGAACTCTTCAAGTAAATAGACTATTCCAGTATTGGGGGTTTTGAGAATGCTTATTCTAAAATTCTTTTCTATTTTGAATTAAGCCACGTCTATCCATGGCTAGACAAGCTGCCGGGCTTTGAGAACACATCTACAGTCCTCATCTGTAGTTGAGGACTGATGTCCTTAGAACTCTAACAGTTCTGCCCCATCAGTGGGTTGCAATAAACCAATTCAATAATTAAGGTTCATAATCTTAATTCCCACAATATGAAATTCTTCCTTGCCAAGATTTATTTACTTCTCAAAGATAAACACATTCTCTTTTTTATCCATCCTGGTAGTACAGATGCAATATCAAAGGACAACTTTCAAAATATTAGAGCAGGCTCACTCCTTTTTGAAGTGCCATAAAGGCTGTCACTGTCTGTCACATGGATTATTACGATAGTCTTCTAACTAGTTTTCTGGTTTCTATCTCAGCCTTTTCCACCCTGTTCATTCCCCACTTCACAGCTAAAGTTATTCTAAAGTACAAATTTGATGAAGTCTCCTTCTTACTTAAAATCTAGTAATAGATTTCAAAATAGAAATTGTAAATTAACTGGTAAGGGGATTCATGATCTATCCTAACCTACCTGTCTAGTCTCTTTCTTCCCTGCTCCCAGTATGTAGACTGCCTTCTGTACCCCAACCTTCATTGTGTTAACTCACTCTTCTCTTTTCACGTGGTATATATTTATCTCCAGAAAGCCTCATTTGACTCTCTGAACCTAGATAACTGTTGCTCCAGTGTACTTATGATAATGCTATACTCTCACATTATATTTACTATTTATTCTCTATTTCTACATGTGAAGCAGAAACTATAAGAGTGGGTGCTTTGTTTATCTTTTTCCCTTGCATCATTCTTGTCACTTAGAATGTACTTATTTATTAAGTGGATGAGATAAGAAATGTGAAAAGCATGAGATAGGTAAGTCACCAAAGTTCTCATCATCTTGTCAGCTGACAAGTCTTGATCAAATTATTTTAACCTCTGAGCCTATCCCCCTTTCATCAGCTGTAAAATGAGGATGTTGGGATTCCATAAATTCTATATCCCATCTGGTCTAAAATTCTATGATCCTATTTATCATTAAGCCAAAAACTACTGAGTATCATGTTTTCCCAGCAAAATGTTAGATATAAGATCCAATGCAAAATATTTGAAAGAGAGAAACTAATCATCTAGCTAGAGAAAGAAGGCCTGGATATGATAAACAACAAGAATGAAAGACATAAATCTTTATAAAATGTGTAAGTCTTTATATATTTGTCAAGGATAGGGAGCTAAAGAGTGGTAGCATTAGTTGGTTTTATTTTGAGAAATGTTCTTGGAAAAAACGTATGATGCTACATAAATTTAGAAAATACCTTGAAGTGAAAAGGCGGTGTGAAAAATGACATCAGTGTCATGGCTGTGAGCCCTTTATAACAGCAGAAGAGCATGAAAGCTTCACAAAATGGGATTTCCTATTTACAGAGCAGTATCAGAGTGCTATTGGGTGACAAATATCTGCAAGTAGGTTTTTTTGGGGGAAATGTTTTTGGGTCAGTTTACTTAAAATGTAATTATAGACATTGACTCAATACTACTTGCATGGAAAGCTCCAAGTTTCCAAATAACAATAAGAACCATTTTGTTAACCTTAAACAAATAGACTTCCAGTTATTTCTCCAGTAAAAATGGGATTATTTGGGATCAGCAAAGAATTGAAATTCGAGGTCTGCAACACTGGCGAGTTACTGTGCAAGTCCTGCAGAACAAGGAGAGGAGAATTCTCTTAAAGACGGGAAAAGGAAGCTGGGAGGGCTATAGTAAATAAAGAGTCCATTGGAGGAATTGAAAGTTCAGTGTATAGTGGCTTTTCATTGGCTGAGTTGTGACAGTCTCTCATTGGCTGAGCTCTTGCCAGGCAGGAAGAAGAAGTCTTTCATCTTCCGGTTGAGCTCTGCTATTGCTGTAGGGCATGAGAGCCTCTCCTTCTGGTCTCCTGACTCTATTTTAATTGAGGTTTCTGTTTATTCATTTTTATGCTTTTCATGGCATAACATTATGAACAATATGTCACATCTATGCATTTTGGTTTTCCTTATCTTCAGTGGACAAACTTAGTTTTTCCAGACCACCTGAGTCCTGTGATACCTTTACAGGTAAAATTTAACAAACAGGAATTGTTACTGACTGATATTTATAGCTAAGCTTATTTGTAGGAATTTGATTTTTAGTAGTGTAAGGGGTCAAGACAGGAAATCTGGAAAACGTTTGTAATCGGCCTTAATTGTTAAATGAAATAGTATAAATGAAGCACCTAAGACAGAGAGAGACATATACTAGGCACTCAGTTAATGTTATTCCCATTACTTCTTGTTTTCTGCCTTCTTGGTCAAGATAATGAGCCATTAAAATATGTGTATCTTCAACTCTTAATTGTTTGTGCTTATCCTTTTTTATTTATGACTTTCCTTTCCAGAAAGATATTCTATCCTAAAGATATCCTATCCTAAAGATATACTGCAAAAAATTTCAGCTCCCAGGAAATAAAGTATTTGAATCCATTTTCTAATATGTATGACTGGAAGACGATTTTCTAGAATGGAGGGAAAATGAAAAAACAATTTATCAAAGTTTCTAAGTCTTGAATGTCCCTAATTTTCCACTTCACTTTAAATTTCTATGACACTTTAGGATCCTATTCAATGTGCCACAATTCCCATTAAGCCTTTCCCAAGTTCCTCACTTGGAAGGAATGGATTTTTTTCACACCCATTGCAGATTATCTATATTGCAGAGTTTTTATTTATTTATTTTATTTTTTTGAAATGCAGAGTTTTTAGGTTGAGTGAGCCCATGAAATATTAGAGCTGGGAGGGAATTTGGAGTTATTTTATCCAAACTGCAAATTTAAAAAATGAAGAAACAGTGCCAGAGAAATTAGTAAATTAGTCGTTGTCTATTTTTATATAAAGATTCAGATTTTTGTATTAAACTTATGTGATATTCCTGCACATCAATATCTCTGCCACTTGCAACAACTCTAACTGGTTCAAAAGTTTCTCTAAAATTCTTGCATATCCAACTGATCTTTATTTTCTGCAACTGTTCACAAGAAAACCTCTTTTCAAGTCAGGAGTTTATGTCTTTGTTTTTATTTTTCCAGAATATATTTTCTTCTTCCCACATATTAGCATCATTTTTGAAACTTTGCTTATTGGATTTTATTTGTTTTCTTGCTTGAAGTGATTTCCATTTATTTATCCTGCCATTATTTAACCTACCAATTATTTAGGGCCTAAAGTCCTACTTCAGGTTATAGTGAAGCTTTCTAAATTACTGCAGCATGCAGTCTTTGCTAAATCTTTATGCATTTATTTCCTGTATTATAAACTCTCACATTATTATATATGTATAGATTCATTCATTGGTTGTTTCATGCACTTATGCTGTACTATAACAACTAGATTAATATATGCATCTTATGGGTGGAGCTTTTTGCCCAGAGCTGTTGCCTTGTGTGTGTTCAATGATTATTCAAAGCATCTTCTTGGTACTGGGGAGAATAATTTATTTGCAACATTTTGTAATCTTTGAGGTTCGATGAGAAGTTTTCTGGAATGTGTTAAAAGTTCTGTGCCTAGAGCCAATATATCAACTGTGTCTAAAAGAAATGTCATTTGTTGTAGCTTATTAGAAGAAACTGCAAAGATCTGAGAGGGAGGGTGAATGGTTTTGGTGTGATTAGGGTGAATGGAGATTGTTTTTGGACAATACTGGTTTGTAAAGCTATGAGATATAACTTCAAAAGGTGCTTTGAGGAGATGGCTCACAGTAACCAAATAAGGGTAAAATGAAATTGTATCACACATTCAGTGTAAATACTTATTAACCAGTTTATGTTCCCATTACAAAATCATTGTGGCAACCCAATGAAAAATCAGAAAAAATGGTTATTTGAAACCACTTATCCATTGGGTCACTTATCCAATGTGTTCAGATAAATGGAATCTGACAGGATTCCCAGCAGGGCTCTCTCATGGCACTGATGGTTCTGATTAGATACCAAAGAAGGCCATCTTCAGAGGCTGTTATTTGGATTAATTCCCAGGGCTGATTGCTACCCCCGTATCTTTAAAAAGAAATACTGTTACAAGGTATTCATATGCAAATGGAACAGTGATTTAATATTGCAAAGTTTGATAGAATTGGGAAACTCAACAAAACCCTTCTTTGAAAATTTTGTTGCTATCTAGTTGAAATGAAAGAGATAACAGTTTTGTGAGGTAGACCTAAAACACTGGTGATGGGCCTAGCATGTCAATTTATTTTCTCAGGGAGTATAATGGAGTCTTTATAGAAGTCTCTATCTATTACATCACAAGATGAGATTTCTAAACCTTAATACCAGATTGCTAACATTATCACTGTAGTGATTGTAACATCTGCTAAATTGAAAAGGAAGGATAAGCTTTTTTTTTCTTTTTTTTAAATCTGAAAGTTAGTGCCACTTTAAAAGAAAAATCCTTGGTAACAGTAGGTATTAACCACTTAAATTAAGCAAAAAATCTAAATAGTTGGAATAGTGGGGAAAATATAGCCTTGAACTGAAATATATTTGACAGTGTTGGGGTTAAATATTATACATATAAGATTTTGATAGAGAACATCTGAATAGTCTTATGAAAGAAAGCTTAATTATAGTTGCATCTGTTTTTCTTACAATTTACATATGCTTACAGTTTTTATCAAATGTGATAATCTCGAACAAAATCATAGGAATTTTTAAATCTACAAGATCTCATTTGTATTTATTTATTTTATAACTCTTTGTCAGTATCAGTGAAACATTGTTCGAAAAATATAAAAGCAGAATTGAAGGGTGTTAAGGCCAGAATATTAAAGCATGGCAGTGATAGGGGAGTGAAGGAACTAAAATGAAGGGTAGGGAAAGAAGAAATTTCTGTGCAGGATAGAATGCATCTGACAAAAGCGCAAGAGGAGCCATATCACTAAAAACAGAGCTAGTTGTGAGGGGAATTGAGCTGTCGCCTAACCTAAAAATACTCTGACCCAATTTTATCATGCATGGACATTTTCTATTAGAAAAATAAGAAGATTTTTAAAGGAATTATTTGCTATTTTCAACTGTTTGCTACCATATAAATATTTGTATAGTTCATTGCTATTTCTATCAGTTGTGCTCTATTTAGAGTGTTAACAAATGGTTCATTGCATCCTTAAAACAGGGTAAGGACTAAAGCGTAAATAAGAAGATGTACTTCTGAAAAAAAATCGAATCATAATTTATTGCCTAGTGTAAGTTTCCGACAGAGTGCCTATTACTCAAATAGCAGTGAAGTGGGAGAAAATGTTCACTTTGTAATTTAGAAAGCCCACATTAAGAGTAAAATCTCAGAGATTTTCTCTGTATAATGTACAAGATTTCATCTGGAACATATTTATACTCCTTTAAAAAGCCAGGACCGTAGCCACAGACTCCTTATTACTTAAAGGCACATATTTATAACTATTTGGAGATGATATGCAGGGCTGTCCCATGGGGATAATAACCTGTCATAATATGGAAAGCTTCGCTTCCTAGGGTACTGTTAAATTTTTTTTCTAATATATTTCAGATTGGACAGAATAGAGGTTTTTTTCCCATTACAGTCTAAGCTACTCCTGATCAGGGGTTCTCAACTTTATTTTTGATCAACCTACTAACTACATTAGGAAAAAGAGACTCTAAGCCTCCCACTCAGATGTCTCTGTATCTTTCACAAACACGAGCAGGCGGAGAGATTTACCTAAACTGGTTCCCTAGAGGGATGGAGAAAAGAAAAGAAATGTCTGGACAGGGGTGTTCTTCATCACAGCAGTGGCCAGGAAGGCAGTTCTGGGGATCCTAGTTAGTGTGTCTGCTACCCCTTTATCTAGCTTCTTTCTTCCTTTGCTCTCTGGAAGCCACACAAAGACCTCAGAGAATCCAACTGAAACCAAGGATGGGCTTAAAGCCCCACAACTTCTTGGTATATAAAAAATAAAAATATTCTCCTGAAGACTTTTTACCACTTTCTTTGCCCATTCAGAAATATAGGAAATCACTAGGAAAGACCTACTGTGTTGATTGAATATCAAAACTTAATTGCTTTTCTTATTTAGCTGTTGAATTCTATAAATAAAGCCTTGGTATGTGATTTATAAATCTTATAGTAAAATGAGATTTGAAGATTATTTTTCTGCCCTGAATATTAAAGTGCTCCATGAAAATCTGACAAAGTATAAGGAAATTCTTATCTTTCGTGATAATTTGGCATAGATTTAATCATTCCATTTTAGCTATATGCATATTAATATAAACAAATATTTTTCCAAGGATAAAATCCACATTTATTACATTGAGCATAGCAATTAATACCTAAGGTATATCTAGGTAATATTGAGTTTTTGCATTTGTCCTAATATAAAGAATATGTATTTGTTCTAACATATGGAAATCTTGGCCTTAAAGCACAGCTGACTGGTTACATGATATTGTTTATGAATGTGATAAGGCAGTCATTTATTTCCTGAGTGGTTAAATTGTCAATTTAGTAAATGAATTTTCTTATCGAAAAGGGATATTGGGGAAATAATAACAATAACTCACATTTGTACAGCATTTTGCAGTGTATAAGATAACTTGTTTACAAGTATATTATCTTATAATATCCTCACAAAGTAATGAAAAGTAGGCAGAGCACGTGTCCTTTCCTATGTTTTACAGATGATAAGACAGAAATCAGAAAAGTTATAACCTGATCAACATCACACAGCTAATCAGTATCAGACCCAAAGATTAAAGTCTCATCTTCTGACTCTGCCTTCTTGTTTTTCCATTCTGCTATGATTGATTTATAAATTAATGAGATTTGAATGGAGATAATATTTGCTTTAAAAAGTAATCAACACCCAGCATATTTGCAACAAATAATACACTTACTCTTACAAGTGACATAATTTAAACGAATTGTTAAAGAGCTGTAATTTGAAGAAATAGCATTTTAGAAATGATATAACTGTTATTGTACTTGATAAATTGAGTGATGGCATGAAAATTCATGAGCATGGCTATCTTAAAACTTCCAATCTAGAAGAAAAATCATACAATGTACACCCCTAAAATTCTATTTGTATAGAGAGCATATATCTATGATTGCAGTTGTATTTCTAGAGCAATGAGTTCTAATATTACTTGATAACAGCATTTATATATTACTAAGTTACTTGTAGTTTTAAAACTACTATATAATGAGTTTCTGACACTTTAGGAATGAGAAAAATGATAAAGCACCAAACAAAAAATATTTGAGAGGTAGTAAGCAAGCTCTTTCCACTGATATTTGTATAAAGGTGAATGCTTTCCCTTTATTCTTCACTTGTCATGTGTACTTTATTATGTATATTTTATTTCTTGTGATATACACTTTTTTCTTACCGTAAGCCTTCTCTTATACCAGTTTTATTGAGAAGCAATAATTGAATGTGGTTTAATAAAGTAGGACTGGTCACTCAGCCAAAACACCCTTGACAAAATCTACTCTACATTTTCAAGCTGATTAAAAGCCAATTTTATCCAATATACTAAAATTTTTACCCATTTCTTATTGGAGTATATTGTGTATGCAGGGAATCTATGTTTGAATTTAAACTAATAATTTAAAGAAATTCTTTTAACCCAAAGCTGTCACTGGACTACTTTACACAATATGAATTGGAACAAAAAGTACATAACCCATTTGATCTCAATTAATTTTGAAATTTAGTAGAGCCAAATATTGCAGATAACAACAAATGTGTATAGTCTGCTTCTGTGATTTGTTTTCCTTTTTTTTTTTTTTTTTTTTTTTTTGCCTAGAGCAAAATTTTTTTTTTTTTTTTTTTTTTTTTTTTTTTTTTTTTTTTGTGGTATGCGGGCCTCCCTCTGCTGCGGTCTCTCCCGTTGCGGAGCACAGGCTCCGGACGCGCAGGCTCAGCGGCCATGGCTCACGGGCCCAGCCGCTCCGCGGCACGTGGGATCGTCCCAGACCGGGGCGCGAACCCAGTTCCCCTGCATCGGCAGGCGGTCGCGCAACCACTGCGCCACCAGGGAAGCCCTAGAGCAAAATTTTAAAGTGATTAGAAGCATAGTATCTAGCACCATTTCAGGATTGTAGATCAGGGCTTGCCAAACTATTGCCTGCAGATCCAATCTGGCCGCACCATTTTTTGTTAATAAAGTTTTAATGGAACATAACCAGTCTCATTTACTTACATGTTATTTAGGGTTGCTTTTATGCTATAAGGGCCAGATTGAGTAAATACAACAAAGATCACATGTCCTACATAGCTTAATGTATTTACTACCTGGCTTGTTGCAGACAAAGTTTGCTGACCCTTTATAAAGATTCCTATTTGTAGACTAACTGGTACTGTTTTCTACACTAATTTTCTTAATTATCTTTAATATTTTCCACCTTTGGAAATATGACTACTTTCAGCAGAAAAACAAGTTTTCATCTATGAATGAATCTTACACTTTTTCAATATGTGAGGAAGCTCTGTGTTTTTAAATAGTTTACATTTCTTCAAAAATATCATTAAATAGCAATGACCTAAAAGACATTTGAACAATAGAACATCTGAATCCAGAACAATTAAGACTGAGTTTTTATGTGCAAATTAATATTTCTTAGACATCTAGCAGTAAGCCCTGAAAATATTTCTCTCTGTGAACCCTGATAACATAGTGTATGTTTTGAGAGGAAAACCTCTGGCGTGTTTTTAAATTCATAATCCTTTATAGCTAATGTGTAATCTGCAACATATGATTAACAATTTATGTAGACATCCTAAGTGGATATGCTTGTCCTAAAATCCTAGACTTCCATCAGGGCACACAGTCATACCATTTCGAGTAGAGAGCTTTAGTGCTTACATATATCCAGTTTTCTACTAGTCATGATCTCACAGGAAGACTCCACTTCCAAGACTCTTGCAGTTAGGTGGGGCTCCATAATTAGTTCTAGCCAATGAAATGTACCAGAAGTCATGTGTGTGTCACTTGCTGCCAAGGCATTTAAAAGCCAGTGTGCCTCTTCCATGTGCTGATTTTCCCTGCCTCTGATACCTCAGAAGCCTTGGGGAGAGATGGCAACACCACAAGATGGTGGAAGCCTGGATCCCTGAATCACTGGATGGAGGCAAGGCCCTGTTGAACCGTCTGACTTTGTGTGGCCAGAAATAAAATTTCTCTTTTCCTTTTTCAAACTTGTCAGACACTTAGATTTTGGAGTGTATTGATTATTTACCATGGCCAATTTTATCATAACTAATGCACTATTGTATTGTAAACTTGCTTGTAATTATTTATTAATGCCTACTTATTATCTCTATTAATGGTTTTGAAATAGAAATTTTCCCTTTTTCAGTGCTGAGTTCAGAGGAACACTCATTGGATATAGAATCAAAAGTTCAGTGTTCAAGTTCACTCTCTGACAGTTTTGACTACGTAGCTGTCTTTACTACTTGCACCTAGGTGATTTGAGATAGTTAAGGAAAAGAACAAAGCAAGTACCTGTATTCTAGGATTGAGAATCAGGGAGGCTACACTGGATATAGATTTACAGCTCGGATCCGAATATCTGTGTGGTTTGAGTAACTATTCTTACTTAAAGAGTCAGGTTAAGGTTATTTCATATGTCCAATAATAGGCATAGCTCCCTATAGATATAGGTTTCTGAAAAATAATCACAGTTTTGTTGCTGTTGTTACTCAAAGTAGTGATTTAAATATATTGGAAAGGCTTGCTATCAAAGGAGTTTCTTTCTGCATCATCTTATAAATAAAAAAACATTTATAAAGAGAATACTATCTTACTTTTTATTTGAATATTAGTTTGAATTCTGATATTACTAACCCTCCCTATTCCACCCCTCTAGGTGGTCACAAAGCACCGAGCTGATCTCCCTGTGCTATGCGGCTGCTTCCCACTAGCTATCTATTTTACATTTGGCAGTGTATATATGACCATGCCACTCTTTC
>NC_041233.1:100964082-101001965 GCF_002837175.3 Physeter macrocephalus | reverse complement strand
CTTACTTCACTCTGTATGACACACTCCAGGTCCATCCACCTCACTACAAATAACTAAATTTCATTTCTTTTTATGGCTGAGTAATATGCCATTGTATATAGGTGCCACATCTTCTTTATCCATTCATCTGTCGATGGACACTTAGGTTGCTTCCAGGCCTGGCTAATGTAAATAGTGCTGCACTGAACATTGTGGTACATGACTCTGAATTATGGTTTTCTCAGAGTATATGCCTAGTAGTGGGATTGCTGTGTCACATGGTTTCTTTCATGTGTTTGTTGGCAATCTGTATATCTTCTTTGAAGAAATGTCTATTTAGGTCTTCTGCCCATTTTTGGTTTGGGTTGTTTGTTTTTTTGATTTTGAGCTGCATGAGCTGCTTACTAGCTATCTATTTTACATTTGGCAGTGTATATATGTCCATGCCACTCTTTCACTTCTCCCTTCCATCTTCCCATGTCCTCAAGTCCATTCTCTACGTCTGCATCTTTATTCCTGTCCTGACCCTGGGTTCTTCAGAACTTTTTTTTTTTTTTTTAGATTCCATATATGTGTTTGCATGTATAGTGTCTGGCCTTACATTTAGTCCTTGAATCCATTTTGAGTTTATTTTTGTGTATGGTATTAGGGAGTGTTCGAATTTCATTCTTTTACATGTAGCTGTCCAGTTTTCCCAGCACCACTTAATGAAGAGGCTGTCTTTTCTCCACTGTATATTCTTGCCTCCTTTATCAAACATAAAGTGACCATATGTGCGTGGGTTTATCTCTGGGCTTTCTATCCTGTTCCATTGATCTAGACTTCTGTTTTTGTGCCAGTACCATACTGTCTTGATTAATGTAGTTTTGTAGTATACTCTGAAGTCCATGAGCCTGATTCCTCCAGCCCCATTTTTCTTTCTCATGCTTGCTGTGACTATTAGGCATCTTTTGTGTTTCCATACAAATTGTGAAAATTTTTGTTGTAGTTCTGTGAAAAATGTCATCGGTAGAGATTGCATTGAAACTGTAGATTGCTTTGGGTAGTATAGTCATTTTCACGATGTTGATTCTTCCAGCCCAAGAACATGGTATATCTCTCCATCTATTTGTATCATCTTTAATTTCTTTCATGAGTGTCTTATAGTATTCTACCTACAGGTCTTTTGTCTCCTTAGGTAGGTTTATTCCTAGGTATTTTATTCTTTTTTTGCAATGGTAAATGGGAGTGTTTCGTTAATTTTTCTTTCAGATTTTTCATCATTAGTGTATAGGAATGCAAGAGATTTCTGTGCGTTAATTTTGTATCCTGCACGTTTACCAAATTCATTGATTAGCTCTAGTAGTTTTCTAGTGGCATCTTTAGGATTCTCTATGTATAGTATCACATCATCTGCAAACAGTGACACTTTTACTTCTTTTCCAATTTGGATTCCTTTAATTATTTTTCTTCTCTGATTGCTGTGGCTAAAACTTCCAAAACTCTGTTGAATAATAGTGGTGAGAGTGGGCAACCTTGTCTTGTTCCTGATCTTACTGGAAGTGGTTTCATTTGTTCACCATTGAGAACGATGTTGGCTGTGGATTTGTCATATATGGCCTTTATTATGTTGAGGTAACTTCCCTCTATGCCTACTTTCTGGAGGGTTTTTATCATAAATGGGTTTTGAATTTTGTCAAAAGCTTTTTCTGCATCTATTGAGATGATCATATGGTTTTTCTCCTTCAGTTTGTTAATATGGTGTATCACGTTGATTGATTTGCGTATATTGAAGAATCCTTGCATTCCTAGGATAAACACCACTTGATCATGGTTTACAATCCTTTTAATGTGCTGCTGGATTCTGTTTGCTAGTATTTTGTTGAGTATTTTCAGACCTATGTTCATCAGTGATATTGGCCTGTAGTTTTCTTTTTTTGTGATATCTTTGTCTGGTTTTGGTATCAGGGTGATGGTGGTCTACTAGAATGAGTTTGGAAGTGTTCCTCCCTCTGCTATATTTTGGTAGAATTTGAGAGGATAAGTGTTAGCTCTTCTCTAAATGTTTGATAGAATTCGCCTGTGAGTCCATCTGTTCCTGGGCTTTTTTTTGTTGGAAGATTTTTCATCACAGTTTCAATTTCAGTGCTTCTGATTGGTCTGTTTATATTTTCTATTTCTTTCTAGTTCAGTCTCGGAAGGTTATGCTTTTCTAAGAGTATGTCTATTTCTTCCAGGTTGTACATTTTGTTTGCATAGAGTTGCTTGTAGTAATCTGTCACGATCCTTTGTATTTCTGCAGTATCAGTTGTTACTTCTCCTTTTTCATTTCTAGTTCTATTGAATTGAGTCTTCTCCCTTTTTTTCTGGATGAGTCTGGCTAATGGTTTATCAATTTTGTTTATCTTCTCAAAGAACCAGCTTTTAGTTTTATTGATCTTTGCTATCATTTCCTTCATTTCTTTTTCATTTATTTCTGATCTGATCTTTATGATTTCTTTCCTTCTGCTAACTTTGGTGTTTTTTGTTGTTGTTGTTCTTCTTCTTTCTCCAATTGGTTTAGGTGTAAGGTTAGGTTGTTTATTTGAGATTTTTCTTGTTTCCTGAGGTAGGATTGTATTGCTATATACTTCCCTCTTAGGACTGCTTTTGCTGCATCTCATAGGTTTGGGTCATTGTGTTTTCATTGTCATTTGTTTCCAGGTATTTTCTGATTTCCTCTTTGACATCTTCAGTGATCTATTGGTTATTTAGTAGCATATTGTTTAGCCTACATGTGTTTGTATTTTTTACAGTTTTTTTTTCTTGTAATTGATATTTAGTCTCATAGTGTTGTGGTCAGAAAATATACTTGATACGATTTCAATTTTCTTGAATTTACCAAGGCTTGATTTGTGACCCAAGATATGATCTATTCTGGAGAATGTTTCATGAGCACTTGAGAAGAAAGTGTATTCTGTTTTTTTTTTTAAATGGAATGTCCTGTAAATATCAAGTAAGTCCATCTTGTCTGCTGTGTCATTTAAAGCTTGTGTTTCCATATTTATTTTCATTTTGGTTCATCTGTCCATTGGTGTAAGTGGGGTGTTAAAGTCCCCTACTGTTACTGTGTTACTGTTGATTTCCCCTTTTATGGCTGTTAGCATTTGCCTTATGTATTGAGGTGCCCCTATGCTGGGTGCATAAATATTTACAATTGTTATATCTTCTTCTTGGATTGATCCCTTGATCATTATGTAGTGTCCTTCTTTATCTCTTGTAATAATCTTTGTTTTAAAGTCTATTTTGTCTGATATGAGAATTGCTACTCCAGCATTCTTTTGATTTCCATTTGACCATTTTCTCCATTGTTTTGGGTTTGTTATTGTAGGTCTTTTCCTTCTCTTGTGTTTCCTGCCTAGAGAAGTTCCTTTAGCATTTGTTGTAAAGCTGGTTTGGTGGTGCTGAATTCTCTTAGCTTTTGATTGTCTGTAAAGTTTTTAATTTCTCTGTCAAGACTGAATGAGATCCTTGCTGGGTAGAGTAATTTTGGTTGTAGGTTTTTACCTTTCATCACTATAAATATGTCCTGCCACTCCCTCTGGCTTGCAGAGTTTCTGTGGAAAGATCGGCTGTTAACCTTATGGGAAGTCCCTTGTATTTTATTTGTTGCTTTTCGCTTGCTGTTTTTAATATTTCTTCTTTGTATTTAATTTTTGTTAGTTTGATTAATATGTGTCTTGACGTGTTTCTCCTTGGATTTATCCTATATGGGACTTTCTGTGCTTCCTGGATTGACTATTTCCTTTCCCATTTTTAGGGAAGTTTTCAACTATAATCTCTTCAAATATTTTCTTAGTACCTTTCTTTTTTCTCTTATTCTTCTGGGACCCCTATAATTCAAATGTTGGTGCATTTAATGTTGTCCCAGAGGTCTCTGAGACTGTCCTCAATTCTGTTCATTCTTTTTTCTTTATTCTGCTCTGTGGTAGTTATTTCCACTACTTTATCTTCCAGGTCACTTATCTGTTTTTCTGCCTCAGTTATTCTGCTATTGAATACTTCTAGAGAATTTTAAATTTCATTTATTGTGTTGTTCTTTATTGTTTGTTTGCTCTTTAGTTCTTTTTATTTTTTGCATTTAATTGAATTAAATTTAATTTTACTTTTTCTTTTTTATAACATTTTTTTTATTCAGAGAGTCCCCAAAATTATAATCATCCTCATCAGTTCACTCAGTCCCATGTAATTAATTTTTTTTTCATCTTCAGCTTTTGTTAGCACTTTTATGAATTCAACAGTTTTCCATTAGAGTTCTGAAAGTGCTTATTCATTCAGTTCAGCAGTATAGTCATTTACCAGAAACCTGTACTTATCAGAGTCTTTTCCATGAATTCCTTGAAGATGAAACCCTTTTATAGGAAGATTTTTGCAAGAGCATCAGAGTACCCCCAGAACTGTCTGTAGACAAAAGAATTAAAAATGACCACGGCTAAAGATTTGATGAAAGTTCATAATAATGCAATTGACAAGGAAATTTAATTATTTCTGAGATATACATTTTAAAGTAATAACTAGAATTATGACTTATAACATTATACCAGAATGCTCTTTAGTTCTTCTAGGTCCTTGTTAAACTTTTATTTTCTCTATTCTATTTCCAGTATTTGGGATCATCTTTACCATCATTGCTCTGAATTCGTTTCACATAGACTGCCTATTTTCTCTTCATTTGTTTGGTCTGGTGGGTTTTTACCTTGCTCCTTCACCTGCTGCGTATTTCTATCTTCTCATTTTGCTTAACTTACTGTGTATGGGGTCTCATTTTTGCAGTCTGCAGGTTCATAGTTCCCATTGTTTTTTCTGTCTGCCCCCAGTCGGTAAGGTTGGTTCAGTGGGTTGTGTAGGCTTCCTGGTGTAAGGGACTGGTGCCTATGTTCTTGTGGATGAGGCTGGATCTTGTTCTTCTCGTGGGCAGGACCACGTCCGATGGTGTGTTTTGGGGTATCTGTGAACATATTATGATTTTAGGCAGCCTCTCTGCTAATGGTTGGTGTTGTGTTCCTGTCTTGCTAGCTGTTTGGCATGGGGTGTCCAGCACTGGAGCTTGCTGACCGTTGAGTGTTGCTGGGTCTTAGCATTGAGATGGAGATCTATGGGAGATCTCTCGCCTATTGATATTACATCAGGCCAGGAGGTCTCTGGTGGTCAAATGTCCTGAACTCGGAACTCGGCTCTCCCACCTCCGAGGCTTAGGCCTGACACCCGGCTGGAGCACCAAGACCCTGTCAGCCACACGCTCAGAAGAAAAGGGAGAAAAAAAAAAAGAAAGAAATAATAAAATAAAATAAAGTTATTAAAACACAAGATTAAAAAAATATATTATTGAAATAGAAAATTAAAAAGTAATTTAAAAAAATGAAGACGAGAGCAACAAAACCAATGAACAAATTCACCAATTGTAACAAGTGCTAAAAACTAAACTAAGATAAACATATAGATCAGAAACTAGTCAGTCGCATATAGCAAACCCCAAGTCTATAGTTGTTCCCAAATTCCACTGCCTCAATTTGGGGATGATTCGTTGTGTATTCAGGTATTCCATAGATGCAGGGTATATCAAGTTGATTGTGGAGATTTAATCCACTGCTCCTGAGGCTGCTGGGAGAGATTTCCCTTTCTTTTCTTTGTTCGCACAGCTCCCAGGGTTCAACTTTGGATTTGGACCCGCCTCTGAGTATAGGTCTCCTGAGGGCATCTCTTCTTCACTCAGACAGGAGGGGGTTAAAGGAGCAGGTGATTCGGGGGCTCTGGCTCACTCAGGCTGGAGGGAGGAAGAGGTGCAGAATGAGGGGTGACCCCGTGGCAGCAGATCCCAGCATAACATTGCAACATCCTGAGGCCTACCATGTGTTCTCCTGGGGAAGTTGTCCCTGGATCATGGGACCCTGGCAGCGGCGGGCTGCACAGGGTCCTGGGAGGGGAGGTGTGGATAGTGACCTGTGCTTGCACACAGGCTTCCTGGTGGTGGCAGCAGCAGCCTTAGCATCTCATGCCCGTCTCTGGTGTCCGTGCTGATAGCCACGGCTCGCACCCATCTCTGGAGCTTGTTTGGGCAGTGCTCTCCATCCCCTCTCCTCACGCATCCCGAAACAATAGTCTCTTGCCTCTTAGGCAGGTCCAGACTTTTTCCCGGACTCCCTCCTGGCTAGCTGTGGTGCATTAGCCCCTTCAGGCTGTGTTCACGCAGCCAACCCCAGTCTTTTCCCTGGGATCCGAGCGAAGCCTGAGCCTCAGCTCCCAGCCCTGACCCGCCCTGGTGGGTGAG
Source organism: Physeter macrocephalus (assembly GCF_002837175.3). Classification (NCBI taxonomy): domain Eukaryota; kingdom Metazoa; phylum Chordata; class Mammalia; order Artiodactyla; family Physeteridae; genus Physeter; species Physeter macrocephalus. Next base: position 100,995,700 of record NC_041233.1, on the reverse strand, counting down.
CAGACAAAGGCTGGTGAGTGCTGGTCGTCACCGATCCTCTGTGCGGAGATCTCTCAGCTTTGCCCTCCGCACCCCTGTGGCTGCGCTCTCCTCCATGGCTCTGAAGCTTCCCCCTGCCACACCCCGTCTCCACCAGTGAAGGGACTTCCTAGTGTGTGGAAACCTTTCCTCCTTCACAGCTCCTTCCCAGAGGTGCAGGTCCCATCCTTATTCCTTTGTCTCTGTTTTTCCTTTTTTCTTTTGCCCTACCCAGGTATGTGGGGAGTTTCTTGCCTTTTGGGAGGTCTGAGGTCTTCTGCCAGCGTTCAGTAGGTGTTCTGTAGGAGCTGTTCCACATGTAGTTGTATTTTTGATGTATTTGTGGGGAGGAAGGTGATCTCCAATTCTTACTCCTCCACCATCTTGAAGGTCCTCCTATCTTGGTTACATTTTAACAGAAATTTGTCCATGAAGACATTTCTTTATTGCTTTTATGGGCTACTTAAATTATAGGTAGGGCTGTTGTAAGAATAATCACAACTATTCCCAAAATGTCACTTAAAATTTTAAGAACAACAACAATAATAATGGCCCACATGGTCTCAGCACTTATTATGTGCCCCAAGTGTTCCACATATAATTCATCTAATCTACCCAACAACTCTCTGAGTAGTTACATGGTGTGTAATAAATGGTGGAGATTTGCTCACATTTTACTGCACCATTGTTAATTAGTTTATACCTGCTCCCACTTTTCTTATTTGAACACATCATGGAACTGCTTAAGATATAGACTTCTTGCAATTATTATATCTCCTGTACCTCATTCTAAATAGATAGTTATACTCACCAATGTCTTTTTCTGTGATCATTTCTAGTACAAAGATTTTTCCTTTATCCTCAGCTGTAGTTGAAATAAGTAGCCATCCTCTATCTGGCAGATATTCCTTCTCAAATTTTAAAACTCATCCCCGGTGTCATACACAAAACAAAGATTTCAGCTGATTTCTAAGCTGATTGTGAATTTTATCTCCTGACTCATTAGCAGAGAATGAAAAGAAATTGTACACACGTTGGTTTCATGTGTCTGTAAGCTCTGGAAGGGAGGAGACATCATCCTCTTTGTTGTGTTTTCTGCATAACCATCCACATCCACCTCAAGAAAAATCTTTTGGGATTGACACATACCCACTGCTATATTTGAAATGCATAACCAACAAGGACCTACTGTACAGCACAGGGAACTCTGCTCAATATTAAGTAACAACCTAAATGGGAAAAGAATTTGAAAAAGAATAGTTGCATGTTTATGTATAACTGAATCACTTTGCTGTACACCTGAAACTATCACAAAATTGTTAATCAACTATACTACAATATAAAATAAAAAGTTTAAAAAAAAGAAAAATCTTCAAGATTTTACTAGCTATGTGTGTAAGTTCTCTATTACCTTTGTGGAGGGGGGGTTTATTTGATTTTTTTTATCCTTTCCAATTATGGGCAATTTTAGCCAGGTTTTCTCAATTTTCTTATTAAAAATTGATATAGGACCATCAGATCTCAAAATGGAGAAAATTGAAACCCAATTCTCTTCTTTTGTTGCAATAGCTTTCTCAGTGTAATAACTTATGATTCTTTCTCTCACTGAGGCCAGCCCATATCTGTGACTATAGAACAATTAACAATAGCCAGTTGGCTTATTTTTTGTTCCATCAAGATAGGAAATGTATTCCATTATTTGTTTATTGGGCACACACACTAGAGAGCATAGAAACATACATACTATTGTTACAAGCCCTTTCAATACAAGTTAATAGTGATAATTTGAATTCATCATCTTAATTTTCAAATATTATCTTTATTCTGTCATTTCTTTCAGTGAAGATTCAGAAAACCAAGGCATAGACAAGGGTCACACATATAATATGTGTAGTTCTGGGACTAGAAGCTAAGCCACTTGATCAATCCTAAATTGGTGAGCACACACTCACTATTTTAAATATTAAAGTTACTGGAAACCTTTTCTCATCCATTTTGCATTCTGAGCTCCTAGAGCACTTGCTCATTGGTTGTTTACTGAGTATATGAGTACATCCAGAGCCACTTGATTTTTTTAATAGGGCTTCCCAACTGGTATGCAGCCAGTGGGTAACAGGAGTGCCAAGACTTCATTTCCTTTTGTCTCAGGACCTCCGTCAGGAAGCAGGATGTTGAATAGTGAAGGGCCTCGAGTTTACTATATGAGCTATAAAGATATTATAATTTTCTGAGTGTGCTATACCATGAAAAAAATTAGTACCACATGTTTAACACATATATTACTAATTAAGAGAGAATTTAATGGAGTTTTTTAAAATTCAAATTAAGAAGATATTAAAAGAGCAACCAGTTGAACCCACAGAAAACAGAAGGAGTAAATCACTGAAAACCAAAGGGAAAATTAGTGAATTATCAAACAGGAAGTAGTAGAATTGATAAATAAATCAAAAGCTCTTTTGTAGGAGTGAAAAAGAAACCATTAGTAAATCTAATAAAAAAAAAGAAGACTATGTAAATTAGAAATGAGGTTGGCAGAATAATCACAGCTACAGAGTGAATTAAAAGCCTTGTAAAAGCATAATTTTCCCGAGTCTATTCAAATAAATATAAAAACTGAATGAAATAGATGACTTCTAAGAAAATATAAATCTCACAAGTTGATCTCAGAAGAGATCCATGACCACGGAAGAAATGAAAAATGTTTTCAGTGAGTAAACCTCACAGAAGTGCTAGGCCAGTAGTTTCAGAAGGAAATTCTCTAAAATCTTGAGGCATAGAGAACGTCAATTCTATTCAACTTGTTCCAGGCCTGAGAAAACATAAAAGTATTAAAATATTTTTATAAATTAGCAGACTATGATGACACTTTAAAAAATGCACACAAAATTAAGTAAACTAACTTTATTTATGAATATCTGTTAAAAACATAAAAATGTGATTCAGAATTAGCAGTGCATTGACAAATATTATATCCTTATCATGTGATGAAGGGTATTTGTGTTAGGAGTACAAGTGTTGGTCTGTGTTGGGTAATCTCTCAACATAATTTATCATATTAATAGGTAAAAGGAGAAAAAAATTGTTTTTTAAGTCTATGCATAAATTAATCTGGCAAAATTCAACACCAAATGCTGAATTAATAAAAAATATGAATATAGTAGAAATTGAGAATAGTTTCTTTCCTCTGATGTGGAGCATAAAACATCTCATAATTAATTGTGAAACAGAAGATTTCTCAGTAAAGTCAGAAACAAGAATGATGACTACTATCACCATCACTATTTAAAATTACTAGGAATTTTAACTCCATAATTAGATAAGAGGAAGAAATATTAGAAACTAGGGATTGAGACAGACTATTGGAATTATTTGTTTATGATAGGACATACACCAAAAGTTCAAGAAATACAACTACAAATGGAAATAGTGAGAGAATTGAATAAAGTGGTGAGTTATAAAAGATGAAAGCATAAAAATTAGTAGTCTGTATACAATAATAGGTAACAAAATACAGTGGATAGAAAGGTTTTATTTAGAATAGCAAATATATTTAGACTATCTAGGCATAAACATTTAGTCTATGTGGCCATAAATGTGGAAAAAGGCTTACAAAGAGAATTTAGAAATTAAACTAGAGTACATAAATGGGATTTGACTCAATGACTCATCTTATTCATATATAGAAATACTCAGTAGTGTTAATATGTCAGTTCTCCCTAAATCAATTTATAAATGCATATAATGTGTTTGAAAATATCAAGAATTCTTGTAAAATTGACAAATGCTACTGATGTTTATGTGGGAAAATAAGTGTATGAGATTTGCCAAGTAGCATCGAAAAAAGAAGAGTAATAAAGGGGATATCCACACTGATATTAAAACATATAACAATTCCACAATAATTTAAACAGTTTGGGATTGGTATAAGCAGATTAGTGGAACCAGAACTATTCAAGATAGTTGGGAAATCACCTCAAAAAAATACCAAGTTTCACAGGTTAAATTCATGGGGAACAAGATAGGTTATTCAATAATTATTGGAGAAGAACTGGCTAGCTCTCTTGGCAAAAAGTTAAGCCGGGATTCTACCCATGTCCCACTGTACAGCTAAATGAAGGATGTTTAAAAGATGATACCACTGAATTATAGAAATTAACTTTGGTGAAATTTGGCATATATGTGAGTGCTGTATGCCTTCCCATGCATCATCATAAGCTCAGAAGCCATGATTAAAGACTGAGAAATTTGACCATAATCAGAAACATCTTCAAACATCTTCAGAAATTTGACCATAATCAGAAACATCTTCAGTGACCATAATCAGAAACATCATAAGCTCAGAAGCCATGATTAAAGACTGAGAAATTTGACCATAATCAGAAACATCTTCAGATAAATTTGACCATAATCAGAAATATCTTCATCCTTCTGATTCTGCAGAAACATTATGCAGAATCAAAACCACAAAAATTAAACTGGGAATATACTTGATTTTCTTAATATAGAAAGAACACAGCGAATAGTAAAAAATAATTAGTGAAAAAAATGTGCAAGGTCATGCACGGACTGTGTATTATAAAAGGAATTTAAGTGGCCAGTAACTTTAAAAATGTTTAATTTCACAGCAAAAGTGGCAATTAAATAGTCTTTCAGGATAGCAAAGATTTTTTAAAATGACAAGAGTCAGTTAGCAATAGTTTAGTGAAATCGACTTTCCCATACTCTTAGGGTATAAAGGAGAGAATAAACTCTTTGGGTGACAATTTGGTAGTATTTCAACAAAAATTGCTCATACCCTGTGATTCAGAAAATTTAAGTGGAAAAAGGATTAAAAAATGTTTATCGTGTTATGTGTAACAGCAAAAATGAGGCAATCTAAATAGGTACTAGTTAAATAACTTGTAGCATATGTGATAGGTTTATATGTGCCACTTTGGAAAGCTATATGAACTCAAATGATGCCCAAGAGAAAACCAAGTTTTACATATGGTCATATAATAAATAGGTGTAAAAACTAACATGTGACATATACATACTTATGTAATAGTTTATACATAGAAACTTTTTTGGAAGAATGTGCAAGAAACTCTTTAAGTGGCTATTTCTGTGGATTGAAAATGAAAATGAAGCAAGAAAGAGAATTTTACTTTTCACTTTTTAACCTTTTGTAATATCTAAATTATGAATTTAGTTTTAAGAACTTAAAAATACTGGATACATATGTATATATCAATATAAAATATATTTTCTTGTGTGGTTTGTCTCCTTTGATGTTGCAGCCTAGGCATGGTTTTCAATTTTTCTTTGTAGCCTTCATCTTATACTTTGTATGCATTGCTTCAGACACAAATTTTCATTCTAAACTGACCTCTGTGTAAGAGGCTATATTATATAACTGGCCTCTGGGTGGCTTAGATGGAATGGGTCAGAATCCTGAATGAGGGATTATTTTGAAGATGACCTAAAAAAATAGATCATTGAAAGCAGAAGGAGGGGACCAGTGGGGCAGAGCTGAAGTTCACCCCTAACGATTTCCTAATTGGAAAATGGGTGTAGTTCCTCTAATTTAGAGAAACATGCTGCTTGAAAGGGTGTTTCCATTGCTAGGTTGCTTTGTCATCTAGAGTTTCTGGTAATCAACACTTTGCATGACTTTGACACTTGTTCTGTTTGCTTCATATTTGTATGTGTTGCAGCACCAATTAGATTTAATATTATCTTGAGTGGGAACTGCTTTTCTTCCTTTCATGTTTTTATTTTTTCCTATTATGCTAGGCATTTCCTGGAGTGTTTAACAGTACCAAACTTTCTCTTGCAGTTTATCCCTTTATTGGCTTCAGATTTTAGGCATTTTACCCTTTGATCCTGTTTATGATTCCTCTTCCCTAATTTCAACACTATGACCCCTATTTTATTACAGACTATGTATTATTGGCAAAGGTATACAGTCTTTTAAATTATTTTGTTGTTGACAGAAAGAAATTAAATATGATATAATACTAGGTATACTTAGTAATGTGCATCATTATGATTTTATTTCGTATTTTACAACTACTAAATATAAATTTGGTTTAGTATTTTATCCAAGCTTTGGATATCATCTAAATCTCTGATAGGAGGAATAAAAACTGACCCATACCTGTCTCAGAAAGGTGTTGCAAGCATCAATTAGATAATGAAACTAAGAGTTTAAGGTCCCTAGAAAACCAACCAAAAAACTGTGCTGGTTTATTTACTACTAGTAGTCAATCAGATAAATCGATTTTAGGTGCCAGGCTCCTAAATATATATAAAAATATATAAAATAAAAATAATTTTAGTTATTTTCATACCCAAATCAGATTACTCTTCCCCTAGTTCCTCTTGTTTAGACTCCTTTATTAGTTTCGTATTACTTAAGAAATGAAACCCAAATGAAAATCCCAACTTCTTAGTGTCTCACTCTGAGTCTAGTTACCTAACTTTAATACATTTTCTACAAGAGATTTCACTGCAACCAAACTGGTTTTGCCATGGCCCATTGAACCTGTTCATTCCCTCTTCAAGTTCTCCTTCCTCAAATCCAGCTTTTCCACAGGCTGAAGTTTCATTTTTCTGTTATGAACTCCTCCATCTCTCATTTGACATTCAGCATATACAACATTGTATTGTTCTTTAACATATTACACCTGTGTTCTATTTATACTACACTGTGTTTTATGTAATATATCTGGTTTCTATTTGCACAGAAAGACAATATGTTCCTTGAAGCAAGGAATAAAATTTATATTTCTTTGTGTTTGTAGCAACTACGTACAGTCTTGGAGAAAAGAAGTTCTTGATGAGTGTTACTACATTAACAGTGGTTTGAATGAGGTAGTGAAATTCACTAGAAATAGAAGATTTGAGAAAAAGTAGAGCTTCCATGCAAAGATATTCTTCTACACAAATATGATCACTTTAATGAAAGTTTTAATACCTTCCTCCATAAATTGGTCCTTTTTACCAATATAACGATTTTAGGGTTTTTTTAAAGAGAATTATTAGATTTACAGAAAAATTGTGCAGTAAGTACAGAGAGTTCCCATATACCCTCCTCATCTTCAGTTCTCAAAGTTTCTACCTATTTATCATTCTGTCCACCCCTGAGCCTCTTCCAACCACTGATCTTTTTACTCTCTCCATAGTTGTGCCTTTTCCAGAATGTCAGACAGTTGGAATCATACAGCATGTAGCCTTTTCATACTGGCTTCTTTCACTTAGAGATATGCATTTAAATTTTCTCCATGACTTTCTGTGGCTTCATAGCTCATTTCCTTTTATCACTGAATAATACTCAGTTGTATGGCTGTACCACAGTTTGTTTACTCATTCCTATTGAAGGACATCTTAGTTGCTTACAAGTTTTGGCAATTATGACTAAAGCTGCTATAAACATCTTTGTGCATGTTTTTGTATGAACATAAGTTTTCACCTCATTTTAGCTAATTCCTAGGAGTGTGGTTTCTGGATTCCATGGTAAATCTATGTTTAGCTTTGTATAAAACTGTCAAGCTGTCTTCCAAATTGGCTATACCAATTTTAATTTTCAGTAGCAGTGGATGAAAGTTTCTGTGTTTCTATATCCTCACCATCATTTTGCTGTCAGTGTTTTGGATTTTAGCTATTTGGATAGATGTTTAGTGGTATTTCACTTTTGTTTTAATTTTTGGTTTCCTAATGACATGATACAGAGCATATGCTTGTTTGCCATCTGTGCATCTTCTTTGGTGATGTGTCTTTTCAGATCTCCTGCCCATTTTTAAAAAAAATAAATTTATTTTATTTATTTATTTTTGGCTGCTTTGGGTCTTCATTGTTGTGTGCGGGCTTTCTCTAGTTGCAGTAAGCGGGAGCTACTCTTAATTGAGGTGCGCGGGCTTCTCATCGCGGTGGCTTCTCTTGTTGTGGAGTACAGGCTCTAGGCGCGCGGGCTTCAGTAGTTGTGGCACAAGGGCTCAGCAGTTGTGGCTCACGGGCTCTAGAGCGCAGGCTCAGTAGTTGTGGCGCATGGGCTTAGTTGCTCCACAGCATGCGGGATCTTCCCGGACCAGGGCTTGAACCTGTGTCCCCTGAATTGGCAGGCGGATTCTTAACCACTCTGCCACCAGGGATGCCCCTGACCATTTTTTAACTGAGTTTTTCTTACTGTTAAGTTTTGACATTTTGAGTTGAGTTGTATATTTTGGGGTCTTTTATCACATGTGTGATTTGAAATGTTTTTCCCCAGTCTGTAGCTTGTCTTTTCATTCTCTTATCAGTGTCTTTCACAGAGCAGAAGTTTTACATTTCAAATAAAATGTTTTTTCTTAGATTATGCTTCTGGTGCTGTATCTAAAAAGTCATCGCCAAACTCAAGGACACCTAGATTTTCTCCTATGTTATCTTCTAGTTGTTTTATAATCTTGAATTTTACATTTTAGATCTTTGATCCATTTGGAATTAATTTTCATGAAAGGTGTAAGTTCTGAATGTTTTGCATATGGATGTGCCATTATTTAAGCACCATTTGTTAAAATGACTTCTTTCTCCATTGAATTGCCTTTGCTTCTCTGTCAAATATCAATTGACTTTATTTACATGGCTCTATTTCTGGGCTCTCTATTCTGTTCCATTAAGTCTATTTGTCTAGTCTTTTGCCAGTAGTTAGTCTTGAATTTGGATAGTGTCAGTTCTTCAGTTTTGTTTTTTCAGTGTTGTGCTGGCTATTCTGGGTCTTTTGCCTTTCCATATAAACATTAGCATCAGTTCGTTGATAACTACAAAATAACTCGCTGAAATTTTGATAAGGATTGTGTTGAATCTATAGATCAAAATGAGAATAACTGAAATATTAAAATTTGAGTCTTCTTACCCGTGAACATAAAATAGCTCTCCATTTATTTAGATCTTCTTTGATTTTTTTCATCAGCATTTTGTAGTTTTCCTCATATAGATCCTATACATTTTTTTGTTGTTGTTAAATTTATACATAGGTATATTTTGGGTTCTAATGTAAATAGCAATATGTTTTAAATTTCATATTCCAAGTGTTTGTTGCTGAAATACAGAAAAGAAATTGAGTTTGTTTATTAATCTTATAACCTGCAACTTTGCAATACTCACTTAACAGTTCCAGGAGGTTTTGTTGTCTATTCTTTGGCATTTTCCACATAGACGATCATGTCATCTGAGAACAAAGACAGTTTTATTTCTCCCTTCCCAATCTATATCCTTTTATTCACTTTTCTTATCTCATTGCATTAGATAGGACTTCCAGTACAGTGTTGAATAGGAATAGTAAGAGGGGACATCCTTGTCTTTTTCCTGGTCTGTAAGGAAGCATCTAGTTTGTTTTGTTTTGTTTTTGTTTTTTTACCATTAAGTATGATGTTGACTCTAGAGTTTCTTCATAGATTTCTTTTTTATTACATAGAGGAAGTTTCCCTTTATTCCCAGTTTTATCACGAATGTATGTTGAATTTTCTCAAATGCTTTTTCTGAATCTATTGATATAATCATTGATTTTTTTTCTCTTTAGCCTGCTTATGTGATAGATTACATTAACTGATTTTTAATTTTGAACCAGCCTTGCATAAATGGAAAAAATCTCACTTGGTTCTAGTGTATACCTTTTTATACATAGCTGGATTTGATTTGCTATATTTCATTGAGGATTTTTGGAGAGATATTCATCTACAATTGTCTTTTCTTGTGATATCTTTGGTTTTGGTATTAGGGTAATGCTGGCCTCATAGAAAGACTTAGGAAGCATTCCTTTCTCTTTAATTCTTTTGGCAGAGATTGTGGAGAATTGGTATCATTTCTTCCTTAAATGTTTTGTAGAATTAACCATTGAAACCATCTGGGCCTCTTGCTTTCTGTTTTGGAAAGTTATTTAATTATTGGTTCCATTTTTTTATTCAAACTGTCTTTGTCTCCATGTGTGAGTTTTGGTAATTGTGCCTTTCAAGGAATTGGTCTATTTCATCTTAGATGTCAAATTTGTGTTGCATAGAGTTATTAATAATATTCTTTTATTATATTTTTAATGCCATGAGATCAGTAGAAATGACCCCTCTTTCTTTTCTGATGCTAGTAATTTGCATTTTATGATTTTTTTACATTTATATTTGGTTACTCTATATTTGTTTATATTTATGTCTTAACAGATTATAAAGAAGACTTAGAATAGAACTTACCATAGGAGATTCATGTACAGTACCCAAGGCCTGGTTCTCCTGGTGAATATACATGTCGTACATTACGTATTCAAAAGCATATAGAAAAGAGCAAACAAATAAACATTGTGAGATCCATTTCTAATTGAAGAGTTTCATTATTCAGGTACAAGCAATCACACATGGTCAGAAAGACAACTTAGTTATTTATTTGCATTTTGGTTCTACAGAATTTATCAAGAAAAGACATATTTGGTCAATCCATTTCATTTAGAAGTATTCAATTGTTCAATAAAGCCTACAGGAGTACTGCCTTTTATTCATTCATTTACTAAATCAGAATTGTTTTTTCCTAGTTTTATTGAGAAATAATTGACATACTTCACTGTATGAGTTTAAGATGTACAAGATGATGGTTTGATTTATATATATTGTGAAATAATTACCACCATATGTTTAGTTAACATCCATCATCTCATATAGATACAATAAAAAGAAAAGAAAAAAAAATTCTCCTTATGATGAGAACTCTTAATATCTAGTCTCTTAACTTTCCTCTATATCATAGAGCAATGTTAACTTCAGTCATCGTGTTGTACATTACATCCCTAGCACTTATTTATCTAATAACTGGAGTGATATATATAATATATCACTTAGGTTGTTTCTATGTTTTGGCTATTGTAAATATTGCTGTATGAAAATGGGGGTACAGATATTTCGGGTTAGTGTTATCATTTCCTTTGCATATATTCCCAGAAATGGAACTGCTCGATCATACGGTAGTTCTATTTTTAATTTTTGGAGAAAACTTTGTACTGTTTTCCACAGTGGCTGTACCAGTTTACAATACCACCAACCATGCCCAAGGGCTTCCTTTTCTCCACATTGTTGGAAGCATTTGTTATCTCTTATCTTTTTGATGATGGTCATTCTAATAGGCGTTTAATTTGCATTTCCCTAATGACTAGTGATGTTGAATATATTTTCATGGACCTGTTGGCCATTCATATATCTTTTTTGGAAAAATCCATATTCAGGTTCTGTACACATTTTTAAATTGGATTTTTAAAATTTTTTTGCGATTCAGTTGCTTGGATATTAACCCCTTATCAAATATATGGTTTGCAAATATTTTTTCTCATTCCATAGGTTGTTTTCTCACTTTGTTGATGTGAACCAAGTCTTACTGAGTACCAAAATTTATATTATTTCTATAAAGAGAAGTACACGGTATATTAAAATTTAAAAACTGGGTAAACAGGAGAAGCAGGTGAACATTTCAGAAACAGATATGCTTGAGTTCTTCAAAATAAGTATAGCATTTATAAAGTGATGAAGCCAGAATTTAATAGAAAACTCCAATTTGATGTTTTATAAGATAAAAATGCACATTCTAAAAGCAAAGCACTTTTGTAAATAAAAGCTGGGCTCAAGAGTCAGGAGGCATGGGTTTTAGAACTAACTTTTCCACTGACCAGCTGTGTGATACTGAGCAGGCCACAGTGTTTTGTTGTTTTTTTTTTTTTTTTGAGTCTGACATATTTCTGATGATCTGTATGATTTTTTCAGTTCTGTGAAACTCTACCTGCATCCAACATGCTCAGCTAACCCCAGGTCAAAAGAGTAGTGAAGATGTAAGGAAGGCTATGTGACATTTTAGTTTCACTCGTATTTCAGTTTTTTCTCCTTCGTTTTCTCCCTTCTTTCTGTTTTTCCTTTTCCTTTTCCTCTATCTCTTCTTCCTCCTTATTCCTTTAACTTCCTTCTATAACACCTCTTTTCTTATCACTTTTCTCTATCCTGCTCTGCCTGTAAGATGGGGCAGTTAATTGTAAGTGTAGAATTAGCAGTTAATATTCAAGGCTAGATAGATTTCCAAGCCACAAGTTTAAACTTAGTGTTAGTAAGGCTGACAGTAGTTTAATTCCCAAGGGTAGCCAGATAATGAGAGGAGATATGTACCTGTAACTATTTCTAGGGAAATACCCAGCATCTGGTCTTCCAGCAGTGGGATTTTTTTTTTCAAACTTGGTGACAAATGGGTTAAGTGTGGGTACCCTGTGACTATTTTTGCATTGAGGTCAGTCTGTTATATGTCACAATTATGTTTCATGTTCAAGAGCAGCTGAAGAGTTTGGTGCTTTTCTCCAAAAAGCTCAGAGACTCTCTATTCATGTTTACATACATTATAAAGTCGGTGAAACTAAGGGGAAGCTCTAAGCCTTAGAGGTTTTAGATAATAGTGCCCCAAACAGTCTTTTCCTTCATCAAAGATGTTTACAATTTATTATGCTTCATATTTCTCTGTGAGGAGATAAAGGACAATTTTCTAAAGGCTTCCCGGTCCTGTGCTTCATAGATAGTGAGGACACGTGTCCCAGTTAATGCCTGCAGTCCCTCCGTAGTGGTTAATAGAGCCTCCTTTTAATCTTAAAAGTGTCCCAGTTTGGAAGATATATTATATGTTCCCTCTATTCATAGACTGTCTTGAAGCTGAAGGAACTATTTCTTGTATGCATTAGATAAGGCACAGTTTGGTTTTCCTCCTCCAAGCAAAGGCCTTGCTGGTGAGTCCTTGCAGCCGAAAGACAGCACAGAGCCTTTTTCTTGCAGGGTATCTTGAGATATTTTCGATTGGTTCAAAATACTGAATTGCTCACTTTTGTGAACCAGTTCATCAGTCTGAGAACTAGTTGGAAATAGACAAAGTAAATTGTTTCTTGAAAAGGCTTGATCCTTGTTGAAAATAAGCCTGATTTAGGGAGGAGTAGAACTTTTAGCTTAGTTTTCTTGGGAACATCAATTGGTTGAATTTGCAGAAGTAAAGACACATTTTCTTTGATTTGCCAACTCTTTAATTACTATTCATTGAAAAGTGTAAAGTTTTAAAACTCTGAGCTATGACTGCATTCACCCTCCTTAGCCTGCTGCTTGCTTCCATCAGTCGAGTATGCAAAAGAAACCCTTATTGATTTGATAGAGTGGAGCTTTTTGGCTGAATGAATTATGCTTGGTAATAGAAAACATTTGGGAGAATATGCAGAGTGTATATTTCTTTTCCAAAAATCTGAAGTCCTCATGTTTTAGGGAGTCTAATTTCATTTTAATTTAAAGGGAAACTGCTAATATAACTGTATGCAAACAATTAGGGGATAATTTATCATTATGAGAAAGGTATAGAAAGGAAAACCTAGTAAGGGACAAACAGAAATTGCACAACTGAAATGAATAGATCAAATGTCATCATATAATTAAGATGCTTTCTCAAAATCTGTTTGAAATAGAAGTGTTATAGTTTTCCTGACTTCACAATATAGAGCCTATTGGTTTGGGGTAAAATGAAGGTCACATTGTGGCTCATCTCATGCCCCTCTCCATCTTGCTCACCATGGTCCAGTCACATGTCAACTCCCTGATCCTGGAATGTGCTAGTCTCCCAATAACTATTCCAGCTCATTCTTTAGGACTTGTTTTGGTCACTGGTCTTCTCCTCCTCCCCTTTTCCATTGCATGTCTCTCTAAGGTGCTCCTGTGTAATAACATGCCATAGGAGGCGTAGGCATGCTTTTCAAGCTGCAGGGCTTAACTGTCTGTATCTTTCGCTAGACTGTGAGCTCTGCGATGCTGGCTTATGTTTGCAGTAACTCTGGGCTTTTGTATTGTTATTCCTTATTTTGGGAGCTCTTTTCACAGGAATATCTCCTTTCTATCATTTAATTCCCAGCTCAAATGGCTCCTCAGAAACTCTCCAATCTAGAAGAGTTTCCCAATCATTGTCTATTTCAGCCAAGGGACTCGATTTAGATTTATTTTTAGATTTACTTAGTTTCTTTTCCCCCCACTAGCAGGTAAGGACCACTTGAACAGAGGTCTCGCTTATCTTGTACATTGCTATACCCCAAGGACCCATAAAAGACCTAGTATACAGAATCTATTCAAATATTATTTGTGAATAAGTGATATTGCTGTATTTCTCTAAGTTGGTAGTCATATGAAATTATTGAGCATGCATATAGATTGCTTAACGAATGGGTTATTTTTGCAACTTCCAGTCTCAATTTTATAATGTAAATTGTGCCTAACACATCAAATCATTACAAATCAATTTACCTTGAGGTCAAAATAAACAATAAAACACAACTTTTCACTTTGAAGTATATTAATCAAGTGCTAATGTTCTAACATTCCTTAATGAGGGGAAATATTGTATGATATCCCTCATATGCGGAATCCAGAAATAAATGATACAAATGAACTTATTTACAAAACAGAAACAGACTCATAGACTTAGAGAAAGAACTTACGGTTACTGGGAGGAAGGGTAGGGGGAAGGGATAGTTAGGGAATTTGGGATTGACGTGTACACACTGCTGTATTTAAAATGGATAACCAGCAGGGACCTATACTGTATAGCACAGGGAACTCTGCTCAATGTTATGTGGCAGCCTGGCTGGGAGGAGAGTTTGTGGGAGAATAGATACATGTATACGTATGGCTGAGTCGCTTTGCTGTGCATCTGAAACTATCACAACATTGTTAATGGGCTATACTCCAGTATAAAATAAAAAGTTTAAAAAAAAGAGGTACAACAAGCTGCTATTTAAACCAAACACAAAATTGGGAAATTGAGAAATTTTATACCTCAATTTATACAGCACATATTTGTTTCTCCTAAATGAATCTTATTCATGTTTACATACATGGGGGAAAATAACTGAAACATTTTTCTGAGCAATTGTGCTGATTATAATGGAAAAATATTGGAAATGAAAGAAACAGTCATCATGGTGGACAGACCATAAAATAATGACTTTTAATGTGTATATCAAGCTACTCTTTTGTTGAGTCAGGATAACTCAGCCTTAATTCCTGCTGAGAAATATGAACTTCTAACAGAAGTCAAAGAGTGTCCAGTAAGTGTACATGCATTTATGACCTTCCATGAAAGTCATCCAGGCTTATGTATTCTTAAAATCTGTGCAGAAATTCTTTATCATGTTACCTATGTCTAAGAAAACCTAACATCATCTTTTTCAAGTCACAGAGAACTTATTTCATTGTTTTTATTATTATTACTGAGGCTGATGAACTACTAGAGAACAGGACCAGGGTTGAACTTTGTATTTTTATAATAATGGCCAAGTCATCTTCAGAAAAATTCTAACAACACCCTGGGGAGTGTGGTACTAAGAGCATGTATTTGTCATGTGTGGCCACAAGCAATCTGCAAATGATTTCCAAATGACATTCTGCATATCCAAGCTTTATTTCGATGCCTACGCATCTGCTCTCCTGTTAGCAGTATCATCAAGTAGCTTTAAGCGGGTGTACTTTAAATATTTGAAAGCTTTTACATTCTTCAGAAGCCCTGATAATGCATGTGATGATGATCTCAATTCTTTTCTGTTAGGATGAATTTTACAGGGCTTGATCAATATGTAACAGAAAGATATTAAAATATGGTTTTCCTGGTTCTTTTGAAATGTAGAATTTTAAAAGTTATATTAATAAGGTCACCAAGGATATTTTACAATAGTAGGTTGCTTTTACATCTTAAGTATCCAGAAGTTAACATATAAAATAGCTTCTTAATCATTTGTTTTCTTTCTCTCAGTATAAAACAATGAATATTCATTTAATTTATGTAAATGAGAATTTTTCTCCCAACTCTTTTCTGATTTAATACTCAGGCTAGCTGTATTTTGTTAAAAATATTCTTTCTCACTTCCAAATTATTGTAAACACAAAGTAAGCATTTTAAAATAGTTCGGTGATAGCAATAAATGCAGATTTACACATAATTATTAAAAATTGATATATAATAAGTTATGTGTATCCAATACTAATTATAGAGTTCTCAGGATTTATAGTACCAATGCAGCGGTATAGTACCAATTCTGGAATTCTGGCATGTCGGACTGGGAGAAAAACAGTCCTTAACCACTCAATGAAACAGATGGTTAAACCAAAGATTAGAGAAGTTAAAAGACTTGTGCAAGGTTGCAGAGCTACTAAGGCACAAGCTTTACGTTCCAAGATTCTAAGTCAAGTGTTCTCGCTGACCATATCATGTGCTTTTCATAGAGACATTATTAAAGTAGTGGGAATAACAGCAGTGCTTTAAGATTTGGAGTCTTCTTAGTGAATCTCAGAATTCAAAAGGGTGCATAAGATTTATGTCAGATGCTTATTTAAAATAAAGATTTTTGAGTTCCATCTCCAGTAGGTCTGTGAGGCAATCTGTAGTAGAATCTGGGTCTTCATTTTTGACAAGGTTGTCTGGTGATTCTGATTAATTTGGTAAACATTTTGGCTTATGATCTTTACATTCAAGCATACTGTGTGTATATAAAATAGTATCTGAAATGTACATCGAAAGCATAGGATCTCTATGTGGCATTGGATGATTAAGTCTTCCAGAATGATGATTTCTAGAGATACAAGTGAACATAAAAAGTATGGATAAAATACAACTTTCTTTTTGAGATTCATAAGGAGTTTTGTGTAATTGAATTATCTCAGTGAAAAGTTTGTTAACAGCGTGCCCATCTACCATCCATCCTGGCCAAAAGAGGTAACGAAAAAGTGTCTATTTGAGAAGACTGATTACCTTATCAGTTCAAACATGTCTATGGTAATAAATCAAAACATTTATTTTAATATGAAAACATTATTAAATGACTCCGTTTTCTATTATAAATATGTATATAACTGTCAATCAACGAGATGCCACAAGATTAACATGCAGAATCAAAGTAATCAGCCTTAATTGTTCAAGGAAAAATTCAGGTCACCTATCAATCTAGAAGAAGAAAGATGTCCAGATTTTATTTTGGCTATTTAGCATTTCCCATGTTAATTTCCTATTTTAATTTGCCAGCCTCCTAAATTAACTATTCAACATTTCACTAGTCAGATTTCCACACACCTGTTTGGCATGAAGACAAAAAGGGTAAGAAGAAATGGTGTTTGTGAGATGAGTCCCAAACCAGCCCTTTTATCACCCACGAGTCATTATCCATCTGTTTGCTTCCTATCAGCCCCTGGCGGTATCTTCCTGCACCCACCTGCTGGAGCCCTTGCAGACAAATTCCTGTTTAATCAGTTTCTCTGGCTCTTAATCTTTCATTGAATTCCTAAAATGAGAGCATATCTCTTCCTTTCAGGAATATGCTAAAGTTTGAACTGTGCTTCTGGAGATGCAGACCTTTGATCTGGATTTAGTACTGGCTGTGCACTGCCCCCTGAGTTGCCTCATTGGAAGTAACTTATAGCTCTTCCTCTCTAGCGTTCTTCGGGCTTGCACACCCAGTGATATTGTCATATATCGACACAATGTTCAAATATAGAAAATGCATAGATATTGGCCTTGGGAACTATATTTGGCGGTGTGTAAGTCAAGCCTCATGCACTAATTCTAAAGACTAGGCAGTATAGTTTGACCAAACTACATGGTATTTTTTGCCGTTACTGCACTTATAACTTTTGGGCTTGAACCCTGGGTCAGATTGTAAGTAAATGGCAAATAGTGATTGATTCAATTTTTTTCTCAGGGATATTATGACCTTTATCTGAAAACTGTAAAATTCAACCAGTTTTTTTATCTGAGAACCAAATTTCCATTTTTAATGCACTCTGTCAACAACTGTAAAGTTGGCAAAGAACATGTTAACTAATTACATAGAACAACACTGTACTAGAAGTGCCAACTATTTTTACTACCTTGTTCAGGCCACAGACTTTGAATTTAGGTGGTCTGACAACTGTATTGTCTGATACAATATGTTTGACCCACATTTTGTGGAACAACGCCTACATACTTGATCGTTTTTTTCTCAATCGTCCTTCTCTGAACACAGCACTAACTCACTCAGCAGTAACTTCATCCATAAATTAAAGTTGCATTATTACATTTTGACAGCTCTATTGATAAAATATGATCCACAACAATAGCTGAGATTTATTGAGCGCTTAGTGTGTGCATGACACCATTGTAAGCACTTTTTGTTTTTGTCCTCAGTTCCCACAATACACTTAGGAGGTGAGTACTGTGATTGTGAAACTGTGGCACACAAAGGCTGAGGAACTCACCCGAGGTCAAACAGGTACAAAGGGGCAGAGCCAAGTGTGTGAGTGGCCTAGAGCCAGAGGTCTTAATTATATGTATTTTACATCTCAATCTTTTGTAAAATTTTATTTTCTTGAAGTATAGTTGATTTACAATGTTGTGTGAATTTCTGCTGTACAGCAAATTGATTCAGTTATAGCAACATATATACACACACATATATATATTCTTTTCCATTATAGTTTATTACAGGATATTGAATCTAGTTCCCTGTGCTCTACAGTAGGACCTTGCTGTTTATCTATCCTATACGTAAGAGTTTGCATCTGCCAATCCCAGACTCCCAATCCGTCCCTCCCGAATCATCCTTCCACCTTGGCAACCACAAATCTATTCTCTATATCTGTGAGTCCGCTTTTGTTTTTAGTCTCAATCTTGAATATAAACTTGATGAAATTTAGCTTTCCATTCATATTCTTTCCATGAGGTATGTCACTGTATTATAAAAATTAAATTTTGGTGAGTCTCAAAAAAGGCAGGAGTGAAAGAACTACAAGCTGAGTCAGTCTTTGAATGTTCAGAGGTGGGGCGGTTCAAGGAATTTACACTAATTTGAATTCAAGAAGTATTTTAGTTGTCCAGGTCCTAGACAGGAGAAATGTTGAAATTAGGATCACGCGTCTTTGAACATGTTAAAATCTACTCATTTCTAGTCAACTTAATGTACTAGAAACTAAAACAAAGGGGATAGGGTAATTAAAGAAATTAATACTAGCTAGTCACAGTTTGTTAAATCATTTTATATCAAATTATTAAACTTCAGTATATACAGATTAGTCATGTATGATTATAAAATTAGATTAAACATTTATATTATAAAACTTTGGCAATAAAGCAATATTTTAATGTCAAATTTTCAATAGTTTGAAGGCATTTCTTCTACCTTTAATAGAGATAAAATGTATTACAATTAATGTCTTACATGCAAATAAATTTAGACAAAGAACAATGTTTATTCTCATGACAGTTAGAAGCACCCATGACTATTGTTAAATTCTAAGCACAATTTATGCCATTGCTAAATTCCAAGCAAAAAGAGAAATTTAAAACACTGGTTCATTTTTGTCTGTAGTTTCCAGAAGGAAAGCTAAAAAGTAAAATAGCAGTTATTTGTGATTGTGATGCAAAAGCCATGTGTGATTTGAGCCTATTTCTCTGATTGTTTCTGGAGGACGGTGTATGTTTTATGATACATTGATGGTTTAGGGACCGGCATCTGTAAGGATGAGATCTGTGCTTGATGGCATACAAGCTGAAGAGGCTCCTGTGAGGCCAATGAGGTGGGCTGTCCTATCAGCAAGGCACAACAGCGTTCTCACCC
This sequence comes from Physeter macrocephalus, assembly GCF_002837175.3. Classification (NCBI taxonomy): domain Eukaryota; kingdom Metazoa; phylum Chordata; class Mammalia; order Artiodactyla; family Physeteridae; genus Physeter; species Physeter macrocephalus. Next base: position 100,976,052 of record NC_041233.1, on the reverse strand, counting down.
GGACTCTGTTCTTCTTTAGTGAGAAGAATGCATTTTTTCCCTGGTTTTAGGTCTTGGCTGTCTAGTTCATGCCTAGCATCATTCATCGTACCTAAGCAATTCTCAACTCTGCAGTTTACTCCAATAATTAACATCTCCACTTATGTAAAACAAATGAATTGCAACTGTGCTTTTTTGAACAAGTTCAGGCCAAGTCATTTTTATAGTAGAGAAATAGAGTGAAATTTTCTGATGTGGTTGCAGGAAAATGTATTCCTCCTTTAAAAATACAGCGTTAATATAACCATACAGCAGAAAAGTAACTATAAACTTCCTTTGAAGGACAGATTCTCATGCAGTAGATGGAAAAGTATGGGCCAAGGAGATAGCTTGAATTTCAGCTCCAGTATGTACTGTGTGTGTGAATTTAGTCACATCCCTAATCGCAGTTACCTTATTATGTAAAACGTGGATGATCAATAATATGATCAAACACCAACATATATAAAGTGTTGTATATGTTACACAGCACAGGAGTACTCAGAAAATGGTAGATTTATACTTTCAGATTCTTCTTCTATTCAGTGAGATTGGTGATTTGACATTTACTTTGTCTGCTGGACATTTACATTATTCCCTGCTGCTGTGTTAATAATAGGAGATCAAAAAGAAATGAAATATGAGGCATACGATGATGATGATGGTAACTGAAAAATAACATTTTAGTTGAAAGTCATAAATTAAAATAAAGCCTCATTTTAATTTGCATGGTAAGTGTTAAGAAATCTAGGTTAACAGACTCATACTATGCATTATATTTTCTTAGTTGTATGTTGTGTTAAGTATACTAGCTTATTTGCAGAAAATGCCTTAATACTCTGAGTAAATTTAAGGTTTTGACACTCTTCTTTAGCTTTTTTGTTCTCTAAGCCTTTGAAGCTTTAATGCTAGCTTAGCTGAACCCACATAAAAAAGAGATTTACATTAATGAATAATTAATTACAGTACCTGAAATTAAAATCAATCTCATTAAGTGAAAACTGTCAACTTTTCTGGTAGATTATTTATAGATCCATGTATATAAGATTTATCCCAAATGAAAATTCACTGATCACAAAGGTATCTGAAAATACTTTGATACCAATCGGACTTTTGTCTATTGGTAGAAATTCATCAAGCTCCTCAAACTTTTGAGTTTCCGCAAAACAATGGGGAGTAAAACCAGTCTTGGAGTTGTTGAGAATCTGTCTCATTTCTGCCTTTACAGCAGAGATGTTCACAATGACATCTCATACATAAATATCCCAACATGTACGTAGGATTGTGTTGAGAAGCATATAGGAAAGACTGGAAAATTACAAGTCACCACCTCCATCAGATAGAAAGATCCCTGTGCCTCTTGATGTGTGTAGTAGATTCCAATTTACTATGTCCAAAAGAATGTCACGAATTAACAATTCTGGACCGCTGACTATGTGTTGGATACTTTCAGTCTCCATAGTAGCTCTATAAAGTGAGTTTTATTACCCTCATTTACAGATGAGGAAGCAGAAGTACAGAGAGGTTAAGTGATTTACTCAATTTTACAATTTTAACAGAAAGCTTAGTACAAATATGAACTAAATCCCATGTGTGAGTCAAAATCTCATGTCCTATGTCGTGTCGTCTTCTGAGAAAATAAGCTGATTAACCATTTTGCCAAAACTTGCTCTCAGACAACTAGGAAATATGCAAGGTAAGAAATTCAGAAATTCACTGACAGTTGAAATTCCCCTTGACTAAAGTTTCCATCTGGCTGGAAAAACAGGTCAAACCCATTTTCAAGGAAGAAAATGTAGAGGAGAAAAAATTAATTTTCTTTATATTTGAAAATATTCAAGGTCCACAAAGCTAGTGGAGAAATAAGTAAAGATTTTGGGGGAGGATGACATATAAAAAATTCCAGAATTATTTGGATTGTAGAAGAGAAGAGGAAGCAAGGATTAATACGGTTAAAACTCCACAGCACGTACATTCAGATAACTAAGTAGTTTTCAAAAGGTGCTGAATTTACTTAAGGGCAGAGCTGCACAAATCTCTGTCTAAGAGACACTGGATTAAGGATCATGAATGATCTTTTCCAAACCTAAGCTTGTGTGTGTCTTTAGCAACTATAGTATATTTTTAGGATTATGGAAAATGTTTTCCTGATTTCTGAGCACAGAGATTTAAGGAGAAATTGATATATTGTTCAAACATTGCAATAAGAATCTTTCATGTTCCTAGGATTTTCATATTTTGCTTATTAGAATGTGCCCTTTTAAATAGTGCTAAATAGTGTCCTTCTTTGAAGAATGATTACTAAGTTTAGATTTTATTATTCAACATCCATGGCATTTCACAAAATTGCCAGGTTCCAAATCAAGACGCAGACTTAAATATACATGTAATGTATCCTCTTAACCACAAAAGAATAAAATCTCATTTCAGAACCTCAAGTAAATGGAAACCTCAAAACCCCACACTTTGGATCCTGTATAGGTTCCGTACTGGGTTGGAGGGTAGGTGAGGCTGGATGTGAGAAATACTCCCAGGAGCACACAAACATGAGAGGCAGAGGCTGACTCTGATTGGAAACAACAGAAGAAAGTGTGATGACTTGTTGGCAAAATGTAGAGAGGGATCCCGGAAGAATGGCTAATTCATAACTAGGGGAGACGTGTGGACGGGAGTGAAAAAAGGAGTAGCAAAGCTGATGGCTAGGATAGCAGTGAAAAATGGAGCAAAATAAAATGTACGTGATGGTTCAGGCTGTCCTGGAACTAATTTTTACAGAGGGATTGTGTGTCAGGTGTTATTTTCTTACCATAGCCGAGGTATCAGGTCACTTAAAAGTGGTGGTTTAGACTGAACACATGTAGACACGTGTCATTTTCCACATCCTCCCGTTTTAGTGAAATTGATAATGCCACTCCCGAGCAATTGATTTCTCTTTTGTTAGAAACTGAAAACAAGTTTTTTTGTTTTTGTTTTTCTGACAAATGGAGCCATAGTGTATGTGTAGTCTTAGATTTCAGTGGTATATCTAATGGTTTACAGAATCACCTGTACTGCTCATTACCCTTTTTTTTGTAAATCAAAGATAACTTACTTATTTGAGGTTCTGGGTATTATGGGAGCACAAAGAGTGTTTATATCTTCAAGGAACTCAATGTCCAAATAAGAACATAAGACTTAATGACATGAAAATTCAATAACCACAGGTGGAGTTTGGATTTTGGAGTTAAACAAACATGGGTCAAACACTGGCCCCATCTCACTTGACTGTCTATGTTTGTCTAAGGTATTTAACCTTCTGAAGCCTCATTTCCTTCAGCAAAACCAGGATAATTGATTACATAGATCTCCTGCGGTTATTTTGAGGATACAGTTAGATAATGTGCATTTATCAAATTACTTGGTCGCTTGGCACATACTAGATTGAGCACGCACTCATAATTATCGTTACTGAATTACATTGACCATTGCTAATGGATCTAAGAGGGAAAGGAGATGTATTTGGTGTGAGTTTATAAGATAAAATCTATTAAAAAGTCTTTGGTGTGTTGCTAAGTGAAACACATCCTATTAGAGATTAATAACCAAAAATGTATTACATTAGCCATCAGGATGTTCTAAGACCCTGATTTCTTTGGAAAATCTAATATTGCCAGCTTCGTTGATTCGAACAACTTATTTAATGTCTTCATGTATTTGGTTTGCTCATCTGAATATGCAGTGATGTGTAATCAATAATCTTTGTTGTACCTTATAATTCATAACAGACATCAAATGATTAATATATTAGTATAGGCTGAACTTCTTTGTTATCATTAAAATCATCATAGACATACTAATAAAAAGAAGATATTAGAAGAAGATATCTGTGATATCTGTGAAGAACATAGAACAGTGGCCATGCACATTATTGAAATCAAGGACCTTAATGACCAAGAATTCCACATTCTTCTTCAAATCCGACTTGCTCATTTGGAGATTTACCACAATGACAGGCAATCACTTCCTAAAAAATTGCAAATGGCATAGTAGATATTTTCAACTGTGTTCTCATGGCCATGAGAATATTTCATGATTATTTCACTGATTTTTTTTGTCACATGGTCACTGAATATAAAGGACTATAACTTGGCAACTTATACGTCAAAGACTATGGAACATAAGGAAGAATTTAACACTTGAAAAAATTCAATTCTCGTAAGAAGAAATGACAGAAAATTATTCTGAATTTAATGAAATAGTAAATCCATTATATTAATGAGAACCCCAAGTTTTTAAAAGTCTATTTTAGTAAAGAAATGTTTTAATATGTCAGAAGATCTACCTAAGACATTTTTTTAATGAGTAAAATTGAAGTTGTATGAATTATGTCTGTACAAATTAATGATTCTCATTTTTAAGGGGAGATGATCTGTTATATGCTAACTGATTCTCCAGTGAGTACAAGACTTATTATTTGATTTGGCTTTTATAGCAATACGGAAAATTAATAGATTTGTAACTGACCAAAGAAAGGTGGGAAATTGATATGAACGTTTATAATCTATGGTTTCTTTGCTTTCATGTTACAGTCCCAATGTTCTCTAGGCATCTATGTAATCCAGTATGTATTATTTTGTTTGTGGTAAGACCTATCTATCTGTTTACTTCTAAGGGTAGATATTTCATATGAACATGACTATTATATCATAAGCTACCGACATAAGAGAACATTCCTGTTCTCAAAAAGAAATTCGTCTGTAGAAAAAAATCAAATGAATAAATAAATAGTGTAAAGTCCAACTGTGAAATACAGTGCTTTGATCTTCAGTTTCGGGAAAAAAAAGAGAAAAAAAGAACCAGGAAGTTAAGTACTGTCTGAATAAACCTTATGTACATAAACGATCTTCAGTGTCAGCCTTTCAGAATAAGGTCATTTTCAGAAATGACAGAAAGTCAAGTGAGCAATAATAACAGAATTGTTGCTTGATTCATTTAGAGCCCCATGAATGGTTCTTTAAGTCGTATTGACTTTATAAGTAGGTGAAAAGGGAAACAACCCCAAAGTACTAAAGGTCCTCTCAGGGGTAATAGATGTAAATTGTAGACAAATAAGTATTGAAACATCATTCCTACTTCTAGGTCCCTTGGTGATGCCTTTGCACTGGACATTTACATATTCTATGTCATATGTCCCAGTTTACAAGAATGAAGACAGAGATCTCACTCTTTTTGATCTTCAAGTGGATTTAGTAATTTCTGTAAATCATCGAGTGTTTTGGAAACTATCTCCCATCCTCCCTAATCCTCTCTCTCTTTCTCTCTTATTTGGCCAATGTGTGTTTATTGATACTTAAGATAGACTAAATCCATGCTGTAGAGGGGGTGGGTGGGTGGTGGAGATTCAGAAGAAGTCAAACTAAGCCACTTTGTCTGTTTCAGATATGTATAATACATGACATATGGCTCTTATCGTTAAGAAAGTCACATTCTATTTAAAGGCCCAGAGTAATAAAAGCAACAAATCTAAAGAACTACAGAGGATAGTATAGAGCCTAACTCTATCAGGCAACTTGGGTGCTTACATTTTTTTCTCACTTAACTCATTTCCTTTTTCTTTGTTACAATCAATTCCTTACCAATGCAGTCACATTCTGAGGTACTGGGGGTTAGGACTTTGACATATGAATTTTGTAGGGACACAATTCAGCCCATAACACATACCATCAACCCACTCTTTGGAGGTGGGAATTATGCTCAGGATGGTACTTGGAACTTTCCTGGGCTCCTTTTGACACTGAGTAGGTGTGGGTGAGGTCAAGTTCACATGGAGAGTCTTTCAGTGAGGCAGGATGGATGGAGGAGAGTTACTGGGCATTGTGAATAGCATTGCTGCTTCCAAGAAACTGGCTGGAGAAAAAGAAAACATAAAAGCCACGTTCATACAGCAAATCTTGTGGTGTAAAATCTCATTGAAAATCAGCCTGGAACATGGCCTGGAGCCACCTCATCACTGCCTCCACATAAATATGTGGTCCAAGACTCAAAGATGAGGAATAACTGATACGGAACCAGCATGGAATCTTTACAGAGATGCCACAAGAAAAAATTTTAAAAAGAATAAGAGAAACAAATGGCAGGCAAAAAAAATTCACTAGAGGATAGGCTAAAGAAGAAATTGGACATAAATGAAGGATTGAAGAGGATTAGAGAGAGAAAATGGCAAGAAATATGAAATGCACTTTGTTGATATCTCTGAATAAAAGAACCAAAAATAAGGAACAGAAAACCTTTGATCAAGACAATTGAAGAAAATTTTCCTGAAAAAGAGAAGGCTTGAATCTACAGAAGGAATGGACATGTCCTAGGAGAAATGAACAGAGAATAATTGATTGAGACATAGCCCAGTAAAATGTTTAATTGCTAAAGACAAAGATATTTGCCTAGGTAGACTTGTAAAATTCAATTCATCTATAAGGCAAAAAACTTAATTTAGTTACTCACAGCAGTGGTCAAGACTGAAAGAAAATGTAGCCTATGAAGTTCTCAAAAGAAAAGTTTAAACCAAAGAGTTTAGACCAAAGCAAGCAAAATATCTATAAATGCAGCAGATAAACATTTTCTGAACATGTAAGAAATCAATGAATATAGTTTCCACCATCTTTGATAAAAACATGATGATAAAATCCAGCTAATAATAAATTTAATAAAGACTGGCAATGAGAATTGAATCCAATTATATAGGATAAAAGACTAAAATAAGTGTGAGAATTAAGGCTTCAAAACAGAATGTGAAAGGTATAAGCCCTGACAGTGTAAAATTTACATATCTTTAAAAGACTGAGCTTGGGAGAGGGAAGAGGAAAATAGTTGGGAGACTCCAAAGATGCAGATTTAAAAAGCTGAGGGTCAAAAGATAAAATTTAAAACTCACAAATCAGGTAACATACGTATTAGTATGCTTAAATGGCATAAAGATAAACATTAAGAAAATTATATTCAATAAAATTGAGAGGGAAGGTTAAATATATTACTTAAATTCTTGCTTTAGAGGAACAAGAGAGAAAAGAGTATTAAGATACTATATAAAATTATAGTTATAAGTGTAACCATGCAAACAAAAATAAATCTAAATTATCAGAAGAAATGCAAAGAAAGCAAAGACCATACATTAGAATAAATATATCAGAGAATGTAACCTATGATGACAGAACTAAGGCCAAACACGTGTCACATAAAAAACATGTAGATAAATATAAAGGGACCAAACATCGTATTAAACCAAAGGACTCACCGATTGGATCAAAAGGCAAAATCCAACATATGCTGTGTACAGCAGACATCAGATCCCTCCAATGGGGCTGGATTTAAAAGAGACAAATCTGGAAATGGGGAGACCAGTCAAAACACTACCACAGTTTTTCCACAGGAGTGATGATGAAATATTGACACGAGACAGAGAGTAGATTTCAGGAATCATGAGGATCTGAAAACAGAAGGATTTTACGTTACCCACCGGATGTGGTATTGAGAAAGAGGGAGGGTGCCTCCTAGGTTTCTCATGGGATCACCATCAACTGAGACGGGGAATATTGATTGGATAAGGATGTTGAAGAGAAAGATGGTCCATTTATCTTGCACCTCTTGAGCTGGATGGGTCTATGGGCTGCCTAAGTAGATCTGCTGAGTGGGTAGTATCTACGTTAATCTAAACTCACTGGACAGGTCTGGGAGGAAAATACTAATTTGGAACTTTCCCCAGTACAGGGAATAGAAGGAAGTTCATGTGTAATGTGTGAACTATATGTTAAAGACAAACATTAAATGCAGGACTCTTCCTGGAGTTCAGCATAGAAGGAGGGTGATGTTATAATGAAGATGGTAAATGGGAGAGAAAAAAAAAATCCCATTCTTCTTCCTCATATAGAAAAATTGAGTTTCTTTGATTGGTTGCCACATTTAATAGGTTTTTGCGACACACATTCATTTTAAAAATATGCGAATAAGTTAAGGATTTTCTAATATTTATTATTATTTATCTGATTCCCATAGCAAACTCTTATTTCTATTATTTTATAGTAGAAAATCTGCCAAGCACAGCAAATTACTGCTATAACTGTTGTAAATACATGCAACACACTTGTGCTCTATCGCATGGGCTTATTCAATGTTAATAGCTTGATTTCTCTAATGTATTTCTTGTCAGATTCATATTTTGAAATGATTTTGTAATTCTTCTTGACTTCAAAACCATTGTAATGCCTATTAATGATACAGAAAAGTCAAATATATCCTGAAAATACTCGGACTGAAATTCTCACTTTTCCTATTATTTATGACCAAAAAAATTCCATTTCATTACAGCAATGAGTCTCCATAAGGAACATTCCACACAAGTAATTTAACATTTCAAGTTGTTAAAATCACTTTGCTCTTGGCTTCATAACTTAAAATGCTACCCAAAGCACGCTGTAATTATGTAAGAATGCACAGCTTGTCAAATATCATAGATTTTAAACTCCCAATCAATTGAAATGAAGCATATTTCATGAAAGTCTTTGCCTAAATGATGTTCTTTATTGAGGGGTGGCAGTCTAAGGAAATATCCCACTTTTTTTCTCTTTGAGACAGAAGAAGAGAATAGTAAAAGAGGAGATGCAAGGGGAGGGGAGTGAAGAAAGGGTGGCTGGACCTATGCAGATCAAGACAGACAGGAAGGGAGAAGAAAAGATACTTTTTTGACTTCCTTATTATACTTAAGTACTTTCAGGAGTTGACCCTCGGTTTCTGTGCGGTATTGGTTCCAGGATCCCTTTGGTTAACAAAATCCGGGGATGCTCAAGTTCCTTATATAAAATGGCATATATAACTTACACAATCCTCCTGTATATTTTAAATCATCTCTAGATTACTTATAGTACATAATATGATGTAAATGCTATGTAAGTACTTGCTGGTCTGTGGCAAATTCACGTGTTGCTTTTGAGAAATTTCTATATTTTTTTTCAAATATTTTGGATCTGGGGTTGGTTGAATTCATAGATGTAGAACCATGGATACGAAGGGCTCACTACACTATTGAAAGGTCTGAAGACACAAATTTAGAGCAACTTCTGCCCTCTGGCTGGATTGAGACTGAGATGCGGATGAGAGTGGAAGGAGGCAAAGGGGGCAACGAAAGTCCTAGAGAACAGGTGGTACAGGGTAGCATAGGATACAGGTTAGGAAACTAAAGTAATAGCTTACCTCAGTGCTAAAAGGACAGGAATGGAAGGCATGTTTACAGTGCAGTGGAATTATGCAAGAAAAGTAAATTCTGAGTGATGTGCTTGTGGGAACTTTGAAGAGATCATCTAATTGTCCTCTTTTTTACTTATCGCCTTTCCTACTACTTTTTTTTTTAACTTTTAATTTTATATTGGAGTACGGTTGACTGGCAATGTTGTGTTAGTTTCAGGTGTACAACAAAGTGATTCAGTTATACATGTGCATGCGTCTATTTTTCAATTTCTTTTCCCAATTAGGTAGTTACATAATATTGAGCAGAGTTCCCTGTGCTATACAGTAGGTCCTTTTTGGTTATCCATTTTAAATACAGCAGTGTGTACATGTCAGTCTCAAACTCCCTAACTATCCCTCCCCCCCGCCCATCCCCCCTGGTAACCATAAATTCATTCTCTAAGTCTGTGAGTCTCTTTCTGTTTTGCAAATAACTTCATTGGTATCATGTTTTTTTAGATTCTGCATAAAAGCATAATTTCTAACTCTTTTACTGCGGTCACAATCTTCCCTCCCATCCCCTCCTTCTCTTTCTACCCCCTCCCCACTTCCTCCTGCCTGCTGTCTTTCTCTTTCGAATTGCCCTCTAGCCTCCATCATCACCCATGTCACCTCTAATATATACACTTTCCTCTTCCCTTCTTAACATGCTTCCCTTTCCCAAAAGTCCTGCAAATTTTCAGGAAAAAAAAAAAACCCTCTCATAATAGCCAAATGTATTTGGATGTGTTTAAGTTTCCTTCATCTTCTTAGAATGTGGAAGGGAAAAAGAGAACCCATTGTATATGCTGGCTTTATCGTTTAAGTGTCTATTAGAAGTCATGATATTTCAGGAAAAGAGCCATATCTTTTACTTTTATCTATGTATGTACAATGTTGGTTTTGTGAGAAATCATGAGTTCATAAGATGCTGACTTTTGTGGGGAGGGTCTGGTATATGTCTAGTGGTTTGTATTTATACCCAGTACTTATCAGTGATTCATGGATGCTTACGTTGCTTTAGAAAAAAAAAAAAAAAGATAGGCAAGCACAAATTTCTTTCAGTGAATTAGGCTTTACAGCAGGAAAATATTGTCTAAAAATACCAATGTGTGCAAAAAATTGGATGCATTTGTCCATCTTTCAGGTGATACGAATGGCATTTTGTGTAATTGCTCTTGAACTATGAGTAGCTTATGTTAGTGCCTGGAGTGAAAAAGAGGTAACCGATGTGACAATCTCCAGGACAGAGTTGTAGTCTAGGTTCTGCCACTAACCAGTTTTGTGCCTTTCATCACTCAAAATCCTTAGGCCTCAATTTCCTCTGTTGCTAAAATCTGAGAGTACTACACTAGAGCTGCAATGCCTCTTTTAGCTCTCCATCACCATGTTCCTTTCTAAAAGATGCTTTATAAGTTATCGTCATCCTCATTTCCTTTGTAAAGTTCAGTATGCTTTTAAAAGAAGATGACCCCATGAAATGTCAGGGCATTTTAAAAATGAATGTCATCTCGGAATTTAAGTATGTTCTATGTCTGAATTATTTAGCTACACTCTAAATATGGGAAGTGCATTTCTTAGCCTAGAAGCACCTATCCCTAAAGTAGGAATGATATCCCACATTTATGTCTGAATACTATATATTATAATTGTATTCTCTAGAACAAATGCAAAAAATGGTATTTCACATAATTTGAATTCTGAAGATACGAGATTATCTAAAGAAAGATGTTAATTTACATAATATATTATGAAGTTTAGTTTCAAAGTAGCTGAATGAAAAGAGAGTAAAGCTATAGGCATTTCATACAGTCTTGTTTAGGGCATACTCTGTGACAGCTGGTGGGTTAGGTGTTGAGGGTGCAGAAGAGAATGAGACAATCCACAGTCTAGCCAAGGAGACCGAGAGGCACAGTCGGATCCATAGATCCAAGGGCGGCACAGAGGGGGCAGGTGATGTACTGGGCTGAGCTAAGGCGATGTCACATTCATCCCATAAGGTGATGCCTCCATTCAGTTCAGTTAGAAAAGATGTAAAAGTGCATCCCAAGAGGCAAGACGTGTAGAGGAAGAGGAAAAGTCATGGCAGGCAGATGACAGAGCATGGGCAAAGGCCCAGATGTGAAAGCAGTGTCATGAGTTTGGAGAAACAGAGGTTTTATATTCCTGGAAAATAAAAGGCAAGAGAACGTTTCAGGGGCAGGAGAGGAGGGAAGGGAGTAAGCAAGGGTGCATGAGACTGATGCCTTGTGTACTATATTAAGGAACTTAGAATTTACCCTGAGTGCATCAAGGGATGACGAAAAAATGATGAATGGGGTGGCTTTTAGCGATATTATTTTAAAATAGGATGGAGAGTAATGTGGTAGGGTGGAGGCGAGATACAAGGACACCAGGCAGGAAGCCCTTGTAAAAGTCTCTGGGAAAAGTGGTGAGCTATGACCTGTGTATTAGGGTTCTTCAGAGAAACAGACCAGGATAAAAAAGATTTGACGGAATTGACTCATGACATAGCGGGGACTGGCAAGTCTGAAATTTATAGAGCAATCTGCAAGGCTGGAAATTCAGGTAAGAGTTGACATTGCAGCCTTATATCTAAAATCCGCCAGGGTAGGCCAGGTAGGCTGGATACTCAGGCAGGGTTTCTTTTTTTTTTTTTTTTTTTTTGCGGTACGCGGGCCTCTCACTGTTGTGGCCTCTCCCGTTGCGGAGCACAGG
>NC_041233.1:100930280-100963822 GCF_002837175.3 Physeter macrocephalus | reverse complement strand
GCACAGGCTCCGGACGCGCGGGCTCAGCGGCCATGGCTCACGGGCCCAGCCGCTCCGCGGCACGTGGGATCCTCCCGGACCGGGGCGCGAACGCGCGTCCCCTGCATCGGCAGGCGGACTCTCAACCACTGCGCCACCAGGGAAGCCCTCAGGCAGGGTTTCTATGTTGCAGTCTTGAGGTTGAATTCCTTCTTCTTCAGGAAACCTCAGTCTTTGTTCTTAAGGCCTTCAACTGATTGGATGAGCCCCTCCCACATTATGGAGGTGAGTCTGCATTACTCAAAGGCTGTTGACTTAAATGTCACTCAGAGCTAAATATACCTTCACGGCAATATCTAAACTGGTGTTTGATCAAACTGGGCACCATAGTCTAGCCAAACTGGTGTGTAAATTAGCCATCACAGCTTGTCATTTTTTTAATCTTGTATATTAATTTATTGTGAATCATTACTCAGGATTTTCACGTGGTGTGATTCATTCTCTCTCTCTCTCTCTCTCTCTCTGTCTCACTTCCTCCTCATATTAATTCAGAAAACAAAATTAGGTTAGCACCAAAAAATGCAAAATGAAATTATAGTCGAGTAATATTTTTCTATGTTGTTATCAGCCAGGTTGTGAAGCTAGTCTGATTATTAAAGCAGTGAAAAAGAGCACTTCTTTGAATGAAAAACACAGTAACAGCAACAAAGATCCCACAATGATATAGGATACTTACAGTCACCTTCCTCTGTTGCCTTGTCAGCTTGGGAGCACTGGCCTTTAGTATCTGCCGTCTCCACATGAAGCTGGTGCTGGGATGGGCTATGATCAGTTTATAGGAAACTGAACATGTCTCTGCCCTTAAACTGTGTCTTTTCTAGAGCAGTTCTGAATGGAATTGCACGTAACTCTTTAAAGGCTCAGAAAATCACTCCCAATGTCAGAAAAGCCACAGCTCTGTGGATAGTCTTTGCAAGCCTAGGTATGAGATTCATTCTAAACTCTTGAAAGAACATCCTTCTAAGAGGCATATGTTGCTCTCTAGAAATAAGTTTTTCACTTGGGGGCAGAACATGGGTTTATTTGGACTAAAAGATCATTTAACAGATTAAATGGTTTTAGTAATTATTAAGTGTCTAAAATTATTAAGTGTCTAAAATGTATCATAAAGCCTCTTTAATCTTCCTTTTGGAGGTCTTTATTTTCTTTCTTCAAAACTTCCCATTGTGATCCCTACCTCAACCTTGACCTTCTTGGTTTCATCCCCGTCCCAAACTGCTGGCCTCCATCCCAAGTTTAATGTTCTATATCCAATTTCTGCACAGCTAAGCTTAAAAAAGCAATAAAATTAATATGTGACAATAGGTAAGGGGTAGGTCAGGGTAGGTTGGTGTGCCTTAAATTTCAGGCAGTGTGTAAGCCCTTTAACATACTATCTTGCAGAGAAAATGCTTTGACCACTGATGTGGAATTAATGGGAGGGATTTGGAGTTTCAAAGAAATCTGTTGGAAAGGGGCAACGTGATTTTGTTACTGTTCTTTTTGGTATTCTTCAAATCACACTATGGTATATAAATAATTTCAACTATACATTTCATTTTTTTAAATATTCAGCCCCACCTTGATAAGATGTCTGTTTCACATAAACAAGTTTCATATATAAAAACAGACTTCCTAGATGGCCAGGCTCTAGACTTAATCTGAATCCCCTTCCTATGACTGGGGATGAGACAAGGGCAGCATTACGAACCGCCTAGAAATTAAACTCCAGGTGAGTGGGGAGAGTGGCCCCCCCTGAAGCTTGATCAGTTGCTGGGAAATGGGGAAGAGAATATCAATGTGTAACCAAAACCAAGGAGAAAGAAGCAGACTTCACATGCTGGAGTTTGTGGCAAGGGACTAATGTTCTATGGAGATGGATACAAGCTGGTCCCTAGTCAATGAGAGAAGTCCTGAGGAATTTCCTGAAAAGAAGGTGTCTGCCTCTGATTATTATAGATCACCCCTCTGTGCCCTGTGGGAGGCCCAGGTAGGGCAGACAGTCTTTAATATTTATTTATTTAGGCTGCACATGGGATCTTCGTCGTGGCATGTTTAGTTGCGGCATGCGGGATCTTTAGTTGCGGCATGTGGACTTCTTAGTTGCAGTATGCATGGGGGATCAAGTTCCCCGACCAGGGATCGAACCTGGGCCCCCTGCATTGGGAGTGTGGAGTTTTACCCACCGGACCACCAGGGAAGTCCCTATACTCACTTTTAAACCATCTTCCTAAGCTGCTCCCCTCTGAAAGGTCAATGAGATCAGACAAGCAACCTATCCAAATATGCTACCCGTGGAGAACCACCAAAGCAGGTGTTTGTTTTGACTTTGAGGTTGGGAGTCAAACACAAATGACACTCTTACATTTCAGAAGTCATGGATATACTGTGAATTTATGAATGCTGATTTTCCTGAATTAAAATAAATTTTATGAATAAGATAAAAAGAGCATAGTTGCATAGCTCTTTCAGACTGCTATATATTTATATTCTTTTATTTGATCCTTATACCCCTGTGAAGTAGACATGGCAAGTGTTTTGATCCAGTAATACAGGAAATCTAAAGTATCTTGCTTAAGATTGCATGGGTAATAAATAGAAAAGTTGTGAGTAGAACTTAGATTTTTCTGAGTTCAGTCTTGCTCCTTGCATCATATCTCATTCAGCTTTAAGGATTTCTCAAAGAAACCTAGCTACCCTTCAAAGAAATCGTGGAATTCTATGCTAATTGTTCAGATTAAACAACAAATAGAAAAACACTTTCTAAGAAGCTCATAGGAAGAATATGATCATCTCTCATTTTATCAAGTTGCCTCTCTAAGTACTTAAAATTATAAAATATCAACTTTATTACTAAACACTATAAATTAAAGAGGAAACTTTACTTAAGTGAGTGATTATTAAAAATCAGGTTTTTCTAAAGGATTGTTTTTCCTTCCCTTGATAAATGAAGAAGATTTCACAGGAAGTCAGAATCTTCTTAGGTATTTCCTAGGATGGAAGCTACCTACCACTTACTGAGCATCTGCAATGTACATATTACCTCAGCTCTTCTAAGAGAGGTATGTTATTATCCGCCCATTTTAGTTAGCACTTTAGTAACGTGTCTGAGGACCCTTAGCTGAGTGGCAATTCTAAGATGGAAACCTCAGTGGTTTGACAGCAAATCCGATGCTTCTTTCTGCTATACTCTACTGGACTGGTCTCTAAAACCACAAGGAATGAAAGGCTAATACACTCATTCAGCTAGAAGACTACATCATGTTTGTATTTCCAAAGAGTTAAAAGAAGTTAACTATAAAGCTTGTAAACTATTAAATCTAAATATCACACTGAGCCTTGAATTACTCTTTAAGTAACATCCCTGTGCTGTAAAAATCCATTTGCAATAAATTTTTATATGCAAGCTAAAGGATTGCAAAGTCTTTCTGGAAAGCCCATGGGCCCTATGCAATTTGTACTCGTTACATTTTTTCCTCTGAGTGCTTAGAAATTCATTGTTAGAAGGGTTTAGTCTATTACCTTAAACTCAAGTTCCAGGCAATTACTACTTGATCATTTTCATTTTATGTGTACAAGCGTCTTACTGTTCCAAGAAAAGCTGCATATAGTGAAAGTGTCAGAGGTGCATTATCAATAGCAGAACAATGAAACAAATCATGTGGATATAGGGAGATTTTCCAGGGGTCCTTGTATACAGGAAAGCCTTCAGAGAAGATGACCCTTAAAACTGAGCTTTCATGATAATATGTAAATGGATCTAGTGTTTATAATTTTCTGAATTCAATTATGTGTGTATTGCAGCCCTCCCAAATTGTAATTATGGTGATCAGAGTAATACTTTGAAGCTTGCTGAGAGTAGCTAATATAACCATCAAAATTTTACGTGTCTTTTCTCTGGCTAGTTAGTAGAAAAGACATGTAGCTGAGGAAGGAAAATGCTACACAGTTCACACTGGAAGAATTTTTATTGGACATTGATAATTTTGCTCAGTGTTGAGAGGCAGAAAGTCTTAGCTCTAAATTCACATATTTCTTTGCCCAGCTACTTCATCTCAGTTTCTTCTGCAGATATGTGTGTGTTTGTGTGTGCACGAATTCACTTTCATACATGTGTCTAGGCGTAATGAAGAAACACATAAAATGAAACACATATGCTCACATTTCTATAGCTTACAAAGAATAGAGTTTAGATTTTAAAGGAGATTAAAAAAAAGGAAAGTGGAAAATTTCAAGATATATGTGCATTATTTAATATTGGGATAAGTGATCTGGAAAAGGATGTGGGAAATGCATTCTCTGCCTTTGCAGGTGATATTAAATTCTTCAGGTTAATTCTACACCAATATGACCAAAATAAATGATGGATGAGAAGGCAATGAGTGTGAAATAAAGTGATATTGAATTCCACGATGAGCAAAAGTGAAGCAATACATTTAGGGGCAATGATCAGAACTGAACAGGATGTCGGAAGTGAAATTAACAATGGAATCCAGGAAAAGAAACTGCAGGTTACTATTTCCAAACACTTTGGGCCAGCATACTGCTGGGCAGCCTTAACCAGAAAGAATCTTAGAAAAATTTGCCATGAAGGCAAATTCGACTCCTATATAAAATCTTGAGGTGTTCACACATGAAAAATAGTAACACTTATGTGAATTTGTGTGATATTTATAATAACCTTGTAAATAGTAAGCAATTCTAGACTTTGAACAATAATGCTTTCAAAACTTTGCACTATCATGAATTATGGGATGAAATCTATATGACAGTGTTTTGGTACTCAGAATGTGGACTTCTATTATCAAATTAAGAAAGAACTTTTTAGAATATCGTGTAATGGTGCTGCCTATCAGCCAATACATCAACTTTAGCAGTAGTTTTATTTGTCCAGTAAGATTTAATTTTTTGAATATTAGATTTCATTGTATTTTGATCTTCTTGTTTCATAAAAGCAATTGTAAAATAGAAAAATAAAAGTGCTGACACAGTATTAGAAGCACAGAGCCAGTAAACCTACTATGATAGAAAAAAATTGGACCCAAAGAAATCAGCAAATATTTAAACTCAGCCTATGTCTTGCTGGGTTTAATTGAATTGACTATGTGTAAAATGAGGAAGAAATGTTTTTTGAAAAGATGTTTCATTAAATTAAGGAAATATCTTAAATGGTAGTAATCTACCTTTGAAGATTTTAGCAAGAAGGCGCTTTCTTTTTATAAAAGGTACTTTCTGTTTTCAAGTTTTACATACTAGACTTTCAGTATTTTTTGCAAGAACACATTTTATGTTAAGGAGGTATGGGTATAAAAAGATCATGGATACAGAACTGATACTACAAGTTTACTAGCTATATGATTTTTAACAAATTACTTAACTTCTCTATCAATATTCTCATCTGTATTTAGGG
Organism: Physeter macrocephalus; assembly: GCF_002837175.3. Taxonomy (NCBI): domain Eukaryota; kingdom Metazoa; phylum Chordata; class Mammalia; order Artiodactyla; family Physeteridae; genus Physeter; species Physeter macrocephalus. The sequence goes on along the minus strand of NC_041233.1, from coordinate 100,958,394 downwards.
GATAAAAAGGACTATATCATAGGTTTTTACTGTGATACATCAAGATAACAAATGTAAAACACTTAGCACAGTTTCTAATACTTTAGGTACTCAGATTGTGGTAATTAGTATTTTTACATGTTCTAACACTAAAGCCTAAGTTGTTCCGAAGTGGACAGACTTGAAGATGGATATTAAATTCGAAAACCTCTGAGTAGGGTGATTACCATAAAGGTAAGTCTCTTTAGAATAGGAATTGAACCCAAGAATAAGTATCACAATGATGTTGAATTCTTTATGTGCCAAATAATGAACTAATAATAATAATAATTGGAATGAGAGATTAAGTCTCTACTTATTGCCTTTAGGACAAAATCTAACTTCTTCTATAAGGATTTTAAAGTTCATATTGATATGATCCCTGTTCACATCTTCAGTTGTATCTTTTATGACAGCCTTTTTTATATTCTATAACTTAGACCTTCTAAACTACTTTTAGTCACCAAAATGTGCCATGACCTCTGTGTTTGGTACTTTTTATGCCTAGAAAATGATTTTTTCAGGTCAATCGGCTATTCCAACTCATCCTTTAAGTCTTTTTTTGTCGCTGGTCCTCTCTCCATCCCCTTTTCCATTCTATGTCTCTCTAATGTGCTCCTCTATAATAACATGACATAGGAGGCATAGGGATACTATTTAAACTGCAGTGTTTAATTGGTTGTATCTTTCACTAGACTGTGAGCTCTGTGATTATGGCTTATGTGTGCATTCCTTACCTTGCACAGTGCATGGCCTACATAGAAGGACAATAAATATTTATGAATGAAAGAAAGGATGAATGAATTCTGAGGATGATGATGGTAAATATATGTATAATCAAGGAAACTCATATGAAATAATTTTGTCAAGTTCAGAAAACTAAGAAGTGGTACAAATTAAGTATAAAATGTTTCAAAAGAAGACTTTGCAAAGTCAATGGATAGGAATTAGAGATATTTACATAAGCACTGTCCAGGGAACTAGGGAATAGGATCAAGAGCCTTTATTCTCAGACATCAAGTCCTACTGTTCACTGGATGATATTTGTAAATTCATTTAACTTTTTTTTGGCTTTAGTAAGTATATCTATAGAGTAAAGATAAGAAAATCTATACAAGCACAGGGAAATCAGCTCGGTGCTTTGTGTCCACCTAGAGGGGTGGGATAGGGAGTGTGGGAGGGAGACACAAGAGGGAGGAGATATGGGGATATATGTTTATGTGTAGCTTATTCACTTTGTTATACAGCAGAAATGAACACACCATTGTAAAGCAATTATACTCCAATAAGGATGTTAAAAAAATAAAAATAAAATAAAATAAATTAAATTATATATATAAAAAAGAAAATATATATAACTAAATGCAAAAGGTTGAATAATTCCTTGAGGTTGCTTCTAGTCCTAAGACACGTAATTCTTTAGCTCAGTTGTGAAGTTAAATACAAGATTTTGTGATATAAAATTTTCACTATGCACATTTTAAAAATAATCATTATGAGGACAGCGTGTATATGTGTGTGTTGTATACATAAGCAAAAGCATATTGTTTTTGCAATGAAATAGGGTCCAATATGGAAATAAATGAATGAAAATTATACAAAGTTAGAAATTTTAAACAGACAGTCATTTCAAACATTATAGCTATTTACATACAATTTACATATATATTTTAAAGGACACAGACTATTGTATATGCAACCAAATATTGAGATATAGTTCACAATTATTTTAGTATTATAAAGAAAAATTTCTCCCTAGTTATTGATTATTTATATCTTATAAAAACCTCAATAAATACAGATGATTTGTATAAGATATTACTTTTGAGAAAGATTGCATTTGCTTGTCAGTTCAGGCCATTTTTTATATACAGAGAAATCCTCCTGCTTTCCAACTATAATATTCCTCCATGATAATGTATTGGGCTTGGTGTCAAAAATTTTCTGTGAATAAAATTCTCATAGTGAGAGACTGGGTGGCAGAATTTGAGAGTTATGAAATGGAAATAAGCTGGTCTAAAAGCCCAGTGATGCACATTTTTAAAAGAAAGAGAAAAGTAATCTATTCAATGTGCAGGAATTATTAAGAAATGGAAAATCCCCCACTTACATCAATGGATAGATCATCCAGACAGAAAATCAGTAAAGAAACATTGGTCTTAAATGACACATCAGAGCAGATGGAATTAGCAGATAGATACAGAACATTCCATCCAAAAGAGACAGAATACACATTCTTCTCAACTGCATATGCAACATTATCCAGGATAGATCATATGTTAGGCCACAAAATAAGTCTTAATAAATTAAAGAGAACTGAAATTATATCAAGCATCTCTTCCATCCACAATGATATGAAACTAGAAATTAATTACATGAAGAAAATTGGAAAATTCACAAATATGTGGAGGTTGAACAACATGCTACTGAACAACAAATAGGTCAAAGAAGAAATCAAAAATACCTTGAGACAAATTAAAATGGAAATATAACATACCAGAATTTGTGGGATGCACTAAAACAGTTCTAAGAGGGAAGTTCATGGCAATAAATGCCTCTTAGGAAAGTCTTAAATAACCTAACTTTACACCTCAAGGAATTAGAAAAAGAAGAACAAACAAAGCCCAAAGGTAGTGGAAGGAAGGAAATAACAAAGATGAAATAAATAAAATAGAGACTAAAAAGACAATAGAGAAGGCCAATGAAACCAGCTGATGGTTCGTTGAAAAAGATAAGCAAAATTTGATAAGCCTTTAGCTAGATTAACCAAGAAAAAAGAGAGGACTCAAATAAATAAAATCAGAAATGAAAAAGAAGATATTACAACTGATACCACAGAAATACAAAGAATCATGAGAAACTACTATGAACAATTACATGCCAACAAATTGAACAACCTAGAAGAAATGACTAAATTTCTAGAAACATACAACCTACCAAGACTAAATCTTGATAAAACAGAAAATCTGAACAGACCTATTACTAATAAGGAGATCAAATCAGTAATAAAAGAAACCTCCCAACAAACAAAAGTCTGGCACCAGTCACTTCACTGGTGAATTCTATCATACATCCAAGGAAGAATTAATACCAATCCTTCTCAAACTCTTCCAAAAAATAGAAGAGAATGGAATGCTTCTAAGCTGATTTTATGAGACCAGCAATACCCCGATACCAAAACCAGACAAGGACATCACAAGGAAAGAAAATTATAGGCCACTTTCCCTGATGAACATAGATGTAAAAATCCTCAACAAAATATTAGCAAGCTAAATTCAACAATACATTAAACAGATCATAAACCATGATTAAGTGAGATTTATTCTGGGAATGGTTCAACATTTGCTAATCGGTCAGTGTGATGCATTATATTAACAAAATGAATGATAAAAAGCATATGATAATCTCAATAGATGCAGAAAAAGTATTTGACAAAATTCAAAATCTATTCATGATTAAAAACTCTCAATAAAGTGGGTATAGAGAGAACATACCTCAACATAATAAAGGTTATATATGACAACCCCACAGCTAACATCATACTCAGCATTGAAAAGCTGAAAGCATTCCCTCTAAGATCAGGAAGAAGACAAACATGCCCATTCTTGTCACTTTTATTGGAAGTCCTAGCCAGAGCCATTAGGCAGTAAAAATAAAAGCCATCCAAATTGGAAAGGAAGAAGCAAAACTGTCACTATTTGCAGATGACATGATATTATATTTGTAGAAAACCCTAAAGACTTCATAAAAAATTGTTAGAACTGATAAACTCAGTAAAGTTGCAGGATACAAAATCAATACACAAAAATCTGTTATTTTCTATACATCAATAAAGAACTATCAGAAAAAGATATTTTTTAAGAAATCCCACTTTACCACTGCATCAAACAGAAATAAATAACAAGGAATAAATTTAAACAAGAAGATGAAAACCTGTATATTAAACAGGTTTAATAAGCCATTAATGAAAGAAATTGCTTTCCTATGTGATTTCACCAGTGGTTGTGTACATTTCTCTAAATTCATGTTTTCAAATGCTAGTGGACATATCTATTTATATGTTTCGAAAGCGCAAAGCCACAAACGTCTGAAGGAGAATTCATCACTTACCACCTTAGGCCTTTAGTATTCCATACCTCTGTAAATGACACCATCATTCTTCATCACTCAACCCCAAAACTTAGCCATTCTCTTTTTTTTTTCTTCTCCTATCCAAAATATCCAGAATGGCAAATTTTGGAGAACACTGACATTTGAAAAGTAGGTAGAGAGAAAATATATGACAGAACCTCAAAGGAGTGTCCTAAAATGTAGAAAATTTGAGTCTTATTTGAAGGCCTAGGTTATTATATGAGGACCAGAATAAAATATTAGAATAATGGGAAATAAAATAATTTCAGGGAAACAAATATTTTTCCTAATATAGAGAGAAATATGAACCTTGAATCAAGGCAACCCTTAACTATACGGCTTAGGCATGAAATGAAATAAGAAAGATGAAGCAGTTAAAATTCTTAGAATGCAACTACAGTAAGTTAAATTTGAATAATACTGGTGACTCAATTTCAAGGAGAAATGTCCCATGACCTCACTTAAGTCTTGTTCCAGATGTCTTTCAAATTATGGCAGTCATGCATACTGGCTCACTGGACTTATGTGAAGTGCTATGTGTGTAAAAATACGTAATTTAAATCTTTGGACAAGCAATATTCAAAGTCACTTCAGAATAATGAAGACAGTGCAGCTCTGGCAAAAGTTGAAGTTCATTAAAGCAGCGGTCCCCAACCTTTTTGGCACCACGGACCGGTTTCATGGAAGACAGTTTTTCCACGGACTGAGGAGGGGGTGATGGTTTAGGGATAATTCGAGTGCATTACATTTATTGTGCACTTTATTTATATTATTGTTACATTGTAATATATAATGAAATAATTATACAGCTCACCATAATGCAGAATCAGTGGGAGCCCTGAGCTTGTTTTCCTGTAACTAGATGGTCCCATTGGGGGTGATGGGAGACGGTGACACCTAAAGTGTGTTGCTTATGTCCAGTCTACTCTGTAAGATGCAGCTTAATTGTCACTTGCCCCTCACTGATAGGGTTTTGATATGAGTCTGCAAGCAATTGATTTATGATGGTCTCTGTGCAGTCAAACCTCTATGCTAATGATAATCTATATTTGCAGCTGCTCGCCAACGCTAGCATCACTGCCTCAGCTCCACCTCAGATCATCAGGCATTAGATTCTCATAAGGAGCATGAAACCTAGATCCCTTGCATGCTCGGTTCACAGTAGGGTTCGCGCTCCTATGAGAATCTAATGCCACCGCTGATCTGACAGGAGGCAGAGCTCAGGCAGTAATGCGAGCGATGGGGAGCGGCTGTAAATACAGATGGAGCTTCACTCGCTCGCCCGCCACTCACCTCCTGCTGTGCAGCCCAGTTCCTAACAGGCCATGGATCGGAACCTGTCCGTGGCCGGGGGGTTCGGGACCCCTGCATTAAAGGGATGTGTACTTTAAAAGAGGTTCTAAAAGATCATTGACAATCATGAAGCAATACACTGGGCTACATTTTCATTGTGATAAAACTTAAATTATTGCCAAATGGTTTGTCAGTAAAGTTTCTGATTTATTTTGTCAAACTCAGTATTGTTGCTTTCTTTCTAATGTACTTTTTTCTACATGTAAGAAATTATTAAGTAGGCTACCTTTTAACAAGCTGTGAAAAAATTATTCCAATAGAAGAAAGACAATATAAGCAAGCAAATAACCAATCACATTCCTGAATCGGGACTAGTATTGCATATTAAATGTGCCTATGTTAGTTGGCACATCACAATTTTGATTGTTTATATATTATAGTAATTTTTACTGGACTGTGTTTTTTTCCTAGGCAGTTCCAAAGAAAGTGAAGTTTTTTAAAATAGTGGGAAATCAGACATAGTACAATGGAACTGCATTAATATTGGGCCAGAGAAAAGTTTATTTTTGATTTATTCTCTAAAGAAAGGATTTTCTAGGCAAACTCAAGAGGTATATGAGATATGAGAAAGAAATTAAATGCCTTCAAACCATCCTCAAGTACACTGAAAGTGCCAGTCTAAACAATTGATATTCTTCCTAGCATGTTCCTTGAGGACTCCTACTAGGCAGTACTTTGTTAGCCAAGATCTATTTATTGAGTACCCTTGAAAAAAAATTAAAACTGCATGTCCTTGAATACATTTCCTAGTTCTATATTTTTACCAACTTAAAGTGGCCAAATCAATTAATCATATGTAGTGATATTTTACTATACATGTGACGTTCTTTGAAAATGAAGAGGCATGGTAGCTTTTATAAGCAGATTAATCTGGCAAACTTGAGGAGAGTAAAAGGCAGGCCACTAAAATAATCCAAGTAGAAAATTATGAAGCTCTTAACTAAGGTCATAATTGTTCAGCCATCATTTTATATGTCTAATGTGTATAAATACTGTGTTAAAAACCCTGGGCTAGAAAAGACTGGAAAGCTTGGGCATCCTTTGTGCCTTTGTGTTGCTATCTCCTAAGAAGCTATACCAGGACCTTAGATATCCTTCACAGTGGGTGGCTTATGCTGAGTAATAAACATGATGCTGGGATAGTGACCCACAAGGCGTTCTTTGTTGAATTTTGTTTGGGTTTCCAGATGTTTATATGCATTACTTTGGTATCAAGTATTGTCAGACTTTCCTAGTGAATCATTTATAAAGTTTCCAACTCATTCAATATCCAGGTCTTTTCATTTCTCGACAGTCTCTTTGCCATGATCTAACCCTAGTCCTTGTCATGGCCAGGAATTGTACCATCTCTGGTTAGGTCAGAAACCATTAGCTTAAGCAGAAAATGAATTTATCAAAGGATATTTGGTAGCACACAAAACCTTTGCAGAGGCCCAAGAATCAGGATTGAAGGCTTTGCAGTCTGAAACAATGCCCAGATTACCCCCCAGGATGGCGCAAGAAGAGACAGCATGGCTGCTTTGCCTGGGCTAGGGTAGGCCCCATGGCTGCGGCACGGGCACTGCCTCTGCCACCACTGTCTCTGGGAGCTAGACAAGCATGTTGTCACATCTTCTGAGTGGATCTTTTAGGGTATATACTTCTTCTGGCCACCAGCTTCTAATTCAGATTCTGCCAGAAGGTCTCATTGGTGGATCCTAGATCACAATGCTCCAAGGAGGCTGGGGAAGTGAATTTTAATATCTAACTTGGGGAAGCATGAACTCCTACAGTGGGGAACTTCTCAGATAAGGGAGGGATGGTCATTACTTCTTAGCAGCCCCCTCAGTTTGAGAGACAGAGAGGGACTGAGAGAAAAAGAGAGATAAAGAGAGAGAGAGAGAGAGAGAGAGCAAAAGAGGGGAGAGAAAGAGAGAGGAGCCAATATTCTTAAAATCTCTGAAATATTCATTCCAGCATTCCAGACATTTCACTGTCTCACAATCAGCTTTTGCTCTTTCTGTTCTTTTATTCTAGTACCTCTTCCCCAAAGTTCTGCAAGCACATGAGGACCTCGAAATCATTGACTCTACTACTTATTTACTCTCCGTGAAATATTCTTGCTCCTTTCTTATCCAGTTTATGTTGTTGCTGTTTTATAATTCCACCCCTTTACTGCCCCCTTAGATACGACTCCCATGCAGGCCACGCTCCATGGGGCTGATCTGCCCAGGAGATAAGCTTCTGCTACATGACCATTTTAGGATGTGTGGCCTGACCCTTTGCCACTGAGGATTGAAGCCAATGCTTCATCGTGACAACCACTTCCTGGCAAATATGCTTTGCCCCCATGTTGATGTTTCCCTCTGTCCTGCTCATCAGGTGAAAGCCCAGTCCTGGGTAAATTTCTCAGTGGTGCTACTGCGTAACTGCTGCTCAAAAAAAAAAAAAAATCACACAATTCTACTGATTCATTTCCCTTTTACTTAAGTATTGAATTTAAATCTTAAATTAAAACCAAAAATCTTGAATAGTCTTTCAACACTGCCTGGGGATTTATGCTACCCCTTTAATAAGTCAGCACATGCAGATGGCCCCATACTCTTCTGGCTTTCTTTCTGCCCCTATTCAGTCTATTTCCTGCTCCTCCTCCTCATTTCAACCTCTTGAGATCCTACTACACAGATTTCAGTCTCCCCAAGTCTCCTCCAATGTGAGAAATACAATCTCAGTCCTCTTTTTTGCTCAAGTGAAAATTAGGAGTTATCCTAAGTTCTGTTTTTCTCTGCCCTCATATCCCATCTCTCATGAACTTACCAACTTTGCTTCATTTCCATCACTTTCACCCCAGAGGAAGCCACGGCTGTCTTTTCCCTGACCTTCTGAGTACCACTCATGGTTCTCCGGCTTCTTACCTTACCCCTCCGACAAGCCACTCTCCAAGCATGACAGCCAGCACCCACTTCCTGTAGTGTAAAATTGTCATGTCAATCCCTGATGTAAAAGCATTCCTATTGAACTTGAAATGATAACCTTAATTCCCTAAGATGGTCTTAAAGTCCCACATGACCTATGGCCTCACTCCTTTCACTTGCTATCATATTCCTTTTTTTAAGGACTATGTCTAAAAGTATCTTGTGACTGATTGGTGTCCATGTTTATTGTTGGTATCTTCCCACTAAAATGTGATAGAAGCATCTACTTTGACCATCCTAACTAAATTCATCACTTAATGCTCTCTATTTTATGTCTTTGTTTTACTTTTCTTCACAGTCCTGTTGACTTCTGGATAGGATGTTATTTTACGCACTTATTTACGTGTTAAACTGTGTCTTGCCATAGCCAGAATGTGGGCTTAGGTGTCTTATGGCCAAAACGTCTCCACCACCTAGAACTATGCCTGGAACAGATTAGGCTCTGAGATTCCTGAATAGATGAAAACATTAATTAATACATTAACCACATGATAAGGGAAATAAAAAATATATTCATATCATAAAATTCATAACATTTTAGACATAGAAGGGGCATTTGTAATCATTTAGTTGAACATGATTAGCTCTGAGTGAGAAAACTGAGGCCCAGAGAGCACAGCTAATTATTAGAAGAATTGGGGCTATTTCCTTAGCTGTCATCTAATTTATATGTCATCATGCCATATTTTGTCCTTTGTAAGTAAATGAATTCCTTTTTTCTGGCCTCCAGTTTTCTGCATGCCTAGGTCCATTATCCCTTCAATGTTTCTGGTGTATTGGCGTAAACTTGCTTAGTTAATAAATGAATAAATAATGAATACTGTAGTAACATATATCTATAATTTATGTGATCTGGTAACATTTAGATTGCTTTTGTTCTACCTGCCCTGGGAGAATCTTTGATTTTCTTCGTATATGATATGACTGATCTCTTTCCTTTCAGTCACAGGAGGAGGGAGGTAGTGTTTGTGTGCTCCAAGGATACAGTGTTAAGTCGTGGTGCCTCATGGGAGAACCAAGTGGGAAGTCCCTGAACAGGAAATGATCAGACTCTTTCTCAGCCAACAATTGTATGCAGTTCCCTCCTGCCTGTATGTACTCGAGATAGGGTAGGATCATTCTTCAAGGCCGGCTGCTGGCTGCACGGAGGGCGAAGCCACCCTTTGAACATCTGCACTTCCCATATGCTCTTCCCACAAAGTGCTGTGCTCCAGCCTCGTGCCAATCGGCCCACACACGGTGCTAATCAGGGCACAGCGATGCCAAAGCGTGTGCACCAAATTCAGGGCACTCCAGCCCTCACTGCCATCCTGGCTGTTGGCAGCGTGACCTCGTACGCTCAGAGCCTCGCACACACAATCTGGAAGAGGTCAGTGCTTGGCTGTATTCCGCTCTTTATACATCCATCCCCTTCACCTTCAACTTGCCTGTCATAAACCTTGCCTGTCAGAATGCTAAGCAATAGCTTCGAGAGGTGAACTGGGCCCGTGATGGCTAACAGGTGCTGCATTGCTGATGTGGGCACAATTTGGGGACTTTTAAAGAAATAAATTTTTCCCAGTCCAAGTCACTAGGAAGGCAGATTTAATGAAGTGGAGCAATATGAATATTGGCATTTAGGCTCACATGAAACCTGCAGATACACTGAGTTGTGCAAAATCTCCTTCAGCCAATTCTGAATATGACAGAGATCTTTATTTAGGAGAGGAAAAAAATGTTTAGGCCAAGATACAATACAACAAAATAAATGTAGGCATGTGATATCTGGATTTAGATACTATCATATTTTAGTGTTTGTTTTTTCATGTACATTAAGGCAAAGAAGTCTTCAAAAAACAGCATCCATTCATTCATTTATTCACCCATTTACTCATTAAATAATACATTTATTGTCCTTCTTACAATAGACCTGGCATTGTTTTTGGATGCCAAAATAAGAGTTCCTGTTTTCAAGTCACAGAAAATATAATGGGAGGCACAAGAAAAAAAGATATCTTTTTTCTTTCTAATTAATGTTCACAATAGAACAGGAAATCACATATTCCTTTCAGATCTGTTCATATTATCCCATGAAAGCACACAAAAGGATGAGAACTGTTCCTTGTCCACAGCTGAAATCTCCAAAGGGTACTTCCAGGGGTCTGGAAGGAAAGAGTCCTTGTGATTAGTGTTATAAACGGCAGTACTTGACCTGGAGCTGGGGGCAAGGGGCGAGGAGGGCTGTTTTAGAGGAAAGACATTCTGGACCAAGGCCTTCAGAAAGGAATTGAATTGTCCAGGGACAAAGCAATACTTAAGTACATTTTCTAAACAGGTTAAAAGTGAACAGTAAGAAGGCATCTTTATCACTACATACATTTATCCAGTTTTACTCTTGGTATAATTCTCTGAAGCAAAATATTTAGTTTAGTTATTGGATAAATAAAGGAAGGCAGAGATTTCAGTGAAAAGGACAGGTCAAGGAGCACAGACCTTTCAGGCAGATGGGGCAGCAAAGGCTTGAAGAGGTATTTCCAAGGTATGAGGCTGGGTTTGTGGATGGAAATGCAACTCAAGGACAGTAATCTGTTCTGCTCACAAGCTTTGTTGAGCATCATGATATGATTGAGCTTTGAGAGCTGAGTACACACGGCTTCTCAGGATCTCCTGCATGATCCTCATTGGTTGGCAGTGGCAGCCAGCAGTGCCTACAGGAGGAATTTACATGGTCTCAGGAGCCTTGGGCAAAGGGGCTCCCAGGCTCCGACCCTCTCAAGCCCACCACCACTGCCTGGAAATGGTTCCTGCTTCCATGTAAACCAATAACACATCATGCCCTGTTCCCAGACCTAGTTTTCATGTTTCTTCTGAAATTCTTGTTCAGTCATACATTTTCTGTTCCTACATAGGACCTGGAAATTTTCCACTTATGTACACACAGATGCATGTTTTGGACAAGGCCTACCACAATTATGAAGGGTAGCAAAAGTAATAAAAACAATAATACTAATAGCTAACATTTCTTGAGAATTTATATGTCAGACATTATTTCGAGTATAATACCCATATGATATTATTAGAATATCTAGTCTATGGATGTAGAAACTGGAGCACAAAGAGGCCAAGAATTTACCCAAGTTGCACAGCAAATCATTGGTAATGATTGGGCCTAACTGGAGATGAGTGTGTGTTGGAAGGGTGAGCCCCATATTATGAAGAGCCCTGCATGCTCTACCATGAGGACTGGACTTTAACCTGCAAGTAATGAGGAGCTACGCAGGGATTATAAGCAAAGAAGTGACATGGTCATGTATAAATGTTCATACCTGTTGCTCTTAATCTTTCTCTCCTCCTCATGAGGACATTTGATGACCTCCTAGGGACAAACAACCCAGCTCGAATGATCCATTTCTTAACAGTGAATGGTCTAAGTGATGGCTAGATTGTTCCTCTCACCATCTGTGTTTTGACACTAGCATTAGTGACTTCCATGGACACATCCATGCCGGCTTCTGTTTCTTGACAGCCTCGTCTCTAGTGAGTCTTCTTCTTTCCCCTGCAGCATCCCAGTTTTGAGATAAATCTAAACTAGGCTACCTCCTCCCAGCTTCTTAATACTTCCTATCCTTCCAGCTTAAATGCTAGACTACACACCCAGAGGCAATTCTTGAACTCCAAGGTGTTTAAGACAGTAGTTTCAAACCTGGATGCACATTAAATCACCCAAGGAGCTTTTAAAAAAATGCTAATTCCATAAAATTTTAAACCATAATGAGATATTGCTCACATTTATCATGATAGCTAAAATGTAAAAGAATGACAATGTTAAGGGTTTGTAAGACTTCAGAGCAACAAAACTCTCACATATCGCTGGAATTAGTTCCGTTACTTTGGAAAACTATTTGTCAGTGACTCCTAAAACTGAACATACAGCTACCCTACCACCCAACAATTCCAGTCCTAGCTATGTTCTCAAGAGAAATAAATGTATATGTCCACCAAAAAAGGCCTATAAGAATGGCTGTAGCATCATTATTCATAATAGGGCCCAACTTGAAATAACCTACCAGTCTATCAATAGGAGATGACCGATTAAAAATTTTGGTATTCATACTACACAACAATTAAAAAGAATAAGCTATAGATAAACAGCCACAAAATAAATCTCATATTGAGTGAAAAAGGCCAAATGTATTAAGGATACATATTCTTTTCCTCTTTAGCTTTCCTCCCCAAGTCCTTTCCCCAGTTTTGCTCCTCTCCACCTGTTTTTCTACACTTTTGACCTAGATGGTGAACATTCATTTTTCACTTGGATGCATCTGAAGAGGTCTTTGAATCTCCTCAGGTGAAGAAGGGTTTGAAGGAGAAGAAAGCAGCTGTCAGCAGTCTGGTCTCAGAATAAATCATCTTTAAGACTATCAAACCTATTATATGGCCAAGTTTGAGAACCTCTTAACTGAATTTCAATGAGTTATTGTACTAAAAATGTGTCACATTTCTTGACTTTGCAACTTGTTACAGATGGCACTCAATCCCAGGAAGAGGAGCATATTTGAAGAATAAATACTAATAATAGATTATAACTCACTGAATAAGGTGAGGGTCCATGAGATCATATTGATATAAGTAAATAATTAAATAAAAAAGATTTTTGAAATTTAATTTTAGTGTCCATTAGCTTGATGTTTGATTTATTTTTCAGCTACTATATTTATTTTACTAATAACTTGAATACTTGTTTATCTGGCACTTACACATTCTTCAGTGATGCATGGTATGTGTGAAAAGTAGTAAGCATGCAAGATGTTAGACTCCTTTAATAGGAAAGTAAAAATTCGACTATTTTAGTTTTTTTAACGTGTGCACTATATTGTATTAAAAATGCTCTTCACTATGGAATGAAAATCAGTATGAACACAAGTAGCCAAAATAGAAAGTGCTCAATGTAAATAAGTGTACTAACAACATCATTTAATAGAATGTAGTCTACATGGTATTAATATGTGAATGGATGTTAAAGACTATGACAGGCTTCTTCATTAATGTTAGAATATATATTTGAGTGGAAAAAAGTCTATTGGCCAGTATCTGGGTGTTAGTTCATCTCATTAAACAGTGTGATGGAAAATGTTCCTGGTCCTTTTCTTCTAATTTGATCTCGCCTTGGGCAGTGAGGGTCTGTCTGATTGGATAGTCTCTACACTGAAGAGAACTGACTACCGCTCTGATTAGCCACTTTGTCAAATGTCACTTGCAATCAATCTGGCTGAAGGAAGGAGCCTTCAACTCTGATCAGATATCTGTTTTGTCAGGGTAGCAGAGTACCGAGGCACAGATCAATGCAGTCACACTGGGGAAGTAAACATAAACAAAAGCGCTTTGCAAGCATAAATAATAATAAGTGATACGTGCAAACATGACATCTCAGAATTACTTTAACAGTGGCCTGCTAAACTCATCTCAGTCTTAACACCCCAACTACTGTGGCTCAGTCCCAAGAAAAAAAGAATTGGCGGTTACTGATTTAAACTGTGCATATATAAACACATTTTAACTCAGGTCTCAAAATATAAAGTTTGTTAAGCCATGTATATTTGTCCTTGTCCCTGTCTGTAGAATGTTATTTTCTTTTCCTTCCCACAGGAGATACTCACAAAACAAAGTCACTTTTATTCATTCTGAATTTACCAATCCTTTAAGGCCCAGCTCAGTTGCCCTTAACTCTACAAAGGGTCTCTGACCCCTCCCCTAAATTCAGTATATTATTCCAAGTCTTTTCTAGTGTTTGTTGGTCTTTCTAAAATAATATTTAATACATGGTCTGCCTTGAATGGTAGCCATTTCTTTCTGTGTGAATTTCTTTCCGCTAGTTAGATATTTTACATTGCTTATTAACCCAAGTATGGTGTTTATTAATCATGTCGAGAAAGAAATATAAAAGCTCATGACATTTCCTGTGTACAAGCCCTCTGTATCTAATACCCAAAATGTATACCCATGTCCGTATAAATCCAACAACCATGAGTCAAGGAGATTTTGTTGAGCTGTACTTTCTGTAGTCTAAACACATACAAAGCAACAAAATCGTTATAATTTACTATTATATCATTCTGTATTCACTATTATAGCCATTATTATTCATTATAATGAAATAATTTAAAATTACTTTTACAAAACCACCTATAGCATTTCTTGTCTTCCTTCTAGTTGTACTTGTGGTAAGTGCTAAGTTTTCCTAGCACTATCCAGCCCTCTCCAGATCCTATGAAGACTAACTCACCCCAGTCCATCCTAATCTTATCCATTTTTGCAATCTCACAGCACGAAATGAATAATTTTCATCTAGCAGATCTCAATTAACACTTCTCAAATTGCACACAATTACGAGCATTAATATGTCCTAAACTCAATCCTAACTTGTATTCACTGTAGATATTTGGAAAACTCTGGAATTTTACTCTGTTTTTCATAATTATTTCTGATTCTCTATGTATTTGGGGGGGGGAATTCATTTCTTCTACTCCAAAGTAAAATATTTTCACAAAAAGGCAAAGGCAGACTCTATCAAGAGTATGGCAGAAAACTACATACAGGATACCCGTTAGATGCCTGACAAAGAGTTTCAACTTTCCCAGTGGGGCAATTCATAAGCTAATGAACCCAAAGGTAAAGTGAATTTTTCTAATTGACTTAATAAGAGTGGGCAGAACTAGAAGGGTTTAAAGGATGGAGAACCAGGTTTAACAGTGCATGCCTGCCAAATGGACTTGTGGCAAACAAAAACTAATTCTGGGTTGAGGAGTTTTGTAGCCCATGGTATTTAGGCTTATTCAATATAGAATGGCCACTGTACATATTATATATGAAATCTATATATATACACATGCATACATTAACTAGATATGTTCAGTATGTATTTATATATATTTTACATATAATGTATATTTATATACATAAAATATGAATTGGGGATAAGTTCACTAAGACTCAAAGCTGTATCCATAAATAAATCAGCATCCAAGTAATATGCAAGTACAGTTGGATGGCAGTTAAGTTTCATTTTGCAGGAAAGCATGAGTGTGGGGCAGAGGTTGTCTGGAATGCTCTGCATTGAAGGGGAGGATGGTTGCCAATGGTTTTCAAACTGTTTTCTACAGGGAACAGAGAACCCTGTGCTATTTAATTTATCTCAGAGTAATTATGTAAGAAAAACCTGATTTATTTAAGTATATTTTCAAAACAACCCACTCTGTTGTTTGATGTGATTTATCTATATGATGAGCCATCTAAAATGGACCAGCATAAATTTATACCATTATAAGCATACATTTAACTAAGAATAAAAATAATTTAAAATGATATATATATATAATTTTAACATCTTTATTGGAGTATAATTGGTTTACAATGGTGTGTTAGTTTCTGCTTTATAACAAAGTGAATCAGTTATACGTATACATATGTCCCCATATCTCCTCCCTCTTGCGTCTCCCTTCCACCCTCCCTATCCCACCCCTCTAGGTGGTCACAAAGCAACGAGTTGATCTCCCTGTGCTATGCGGCTGCTTCCCACTAGCTATCTATTTCATGTTTCGTAGTGTATATATGTCCATGCCACTCTCTCACTTTGTCCCAGCTTACTCTTCCCCTTCCCCATATCCTCAAGTCCATTCTCTAGTAGGTCTCTGTCTTTATTCCCGTCTTGTCCCTAGTTTCTTCATGACCTTTTTTTTTTTTTTTAGATTAGGGTCAAAACCACCAAGAAACCTAGCCAACGTCAAGCCAACTTTTCTAATTTTCTTGAGACTGAAGCTTTTCCACTGTTCTGCTAAAGGGGGGGGGTGCGGAAAGAGTTATTTTATTTACTGATTTAAAAAATGAAATCAAAACAATATCCGTGTCTTCTTTAACATAATGAATTCTTAGACTCCCAATTGGTGGTTGGAGAAGCTATGGTAACACATTCTGTGCACTCATTCTAGGCAGAGTATTTTGCCATGACAGCATTGTCCTATGGTTAAGGGTTAAGTGATTAAGGAAATGAGCAAGACTAACAAAGCTTCTAGTCAGGAAGCTCTGATATGCCTTTTGAGAAAGTGCTAATGACTCCACTTATTGAAATAGAAGGCACTGCAGTTGAAGAACTAATGATACAATATATGCCCCCATGTAAAACAAAGTTCTTCCCTCCGTTTTCCTCACATGGGAGACCTGGGTTTGAATGAGCAAAAACTAGCTATATTTTCGTTTGATGTGGGACGGGAGAAAGTGCTGTAAATACAAATAGCATTTATTATATAGAACATTTCTCAAGAGTTTATAAATATGTTTATATTTAGACATGTGCACAAAGAGCTTCATACCAAATAATTATTGGATTAGATGGTAGGAATATATAGACTTTCAATACGGAAGAGAGCTGTTTAAAAGTGGCAGTATGTTAACCCACATCAGGTAATGCTCCGGATGTGGATTTGGTATATTATTTCCAAAGGACGTACTTATTAGTTTGTGTTAGGTCACCTTTAAATCTTGCTAAATTAGAGGAAATATAATGAGTTATTCAGAAATGAATTATTTTGAGACACAGTGGGGTATATTACCTTGTAGTGCTGCAGCTGACTTGGCAGCTCCCCAAGCTGTGTTCTGATTTAAAACCTTGCTTACTCTATTAGAAATGTGCAGCAAGATGACCAAGGACTGGGGAGCTGACACAGAGGGCTGCAGACCCCAGCAGAGAGGTGTCAACTCAGAAGGACCATCAACTGTACTTTAGCTTTCTTCTGATCCATTGGTGGGGTTGATTAGAGAAGCAAAGGTTGGTTGAAACGTGTGGATTTTCTATAGGTAAATTTAGGTTTGTTTTTCAAAAGTTTTTCATCATCTTAACTCAGTGCCAGAATGTGCTGGTAAAACAACATCTTTATCATCTTATTATGAACACAAATGATATTTCCCACAAAAATGACCCTTTCCCGCAAAAACCAGTAAGAAAATTAATGTAGTCAGAAATAAACTAGAACATATATACTAATTATTTTCCTTCACATTCTTTAGCCTTTCCCATGTTCTTATATTCAGCATTACATTGTATTTCAGAATTAGTTGCACGAATGAGAAGGAAATAGAAGGTGCTGGGACCAGATCTAAATAGTGAAAGAATATATTGTAAACTGATTAATGCTTTGGTCTCTTTTGGATAGTAAGTAAATATGTTCTATATTCTTGGATTTCAAATGTCTGGCTTATATATTTTTTTGTTGTTTATAAATTAAAAAAAACTTTTATATTAGAGCATAGTTGATTAACAATGTTGTGTTAGTTTCAGGTGTACAGCAAAGTGATTCAGTTATTTTTGTTGTTTATGATTTTTAAAAATTTTTTATTTTATATTGGAGCATTCTAGCTTATATATTTCACTGGTGTATAATTGCGGACATCCGTTTGTTCCCCACATAAGGATTCAACAGTCTTTCCCCACATGAAAAGTTATTTCTATATTTGTGTGCGTGCTTGGATTTCATGATAAATTTGTTCATTTCTTATTTTTGATAAAGGAAAATTATTAAATGCAATAAAGTCAAAATATGAATTTCTATGCAAATACTTATTCCAAATTTGACTAGGAATTGCTTTATATGATTGTTTGGTTAACCCATTGCCTACGTGCTTTAACTATGTATACATAGCCAAATAAAGAAAATTATATAAATCGTATAATTATTATTATTGTATGATGTATATTCAGCTTTATTTGATGATATAGTCCTTATTATGTGTTATAAGAAAACTAATAATTATTCCAAATATATATACTTTAAAACACATTTTATCTTGTGATTTAAATTATAACACAATAACAAGAATTGTATAATTTTCTAAGTTATATTGGAAATTTATAACCAATATAATTATAACCATAATTTTAAAATTACTTTTTAAAAAATTACTTTTTAAAACTGATACCCAAACGTTCATAAATATAATGATCTTATCTAAAAAGCTGAAACCAGTTCTGTGAATTTTTCTCATGGTGTTAGGTCATGGTGAAATATCTATTTAATATGAATTGATTTAACCAAATTCTTTAGAAAAAAATTAATTTCTAAGGTTCCTATAATGTAAGCTGCCTCATTACTATGAATAATAGAGGCTACATTTTATATATTTCATATTTAGAAAGTATATTTCCACTTGTTAATAATTTTTAATCATTTCATTTATTTCGATTCTGAAGAGAAATTAAATTAAGCACAAATGTCTTTCATAAACATTTTTTCTGAGCATATACTTGAATTGAAGTTACATAGCTTTGCAATCACATTTCTAACAAAATTTACCAGTTTGCAATTTTATCAGTTTATCCTGACTTTGGTAAGCATAGAAACTTAAAAACAAAAAAATTTTATATGCTTGAAATAGATAGCAGCTTACCCTAGTTTGGTGATCTTTTCTGAGACTAGACAGATACCTCTTTCCATAAAAAAAACAAAAAACTAAAAACAATTACCATGAAGAAGCAGTTTATTTAAAGTAAATCATTATGATCAACTAAATATAATCATACTCTTTCACTTGGAAACAAAATCACTTAAAAAAATAGGAGACTTCAGGTCAATTCATTAGCACGTGTGATATACCCCTACTATACCATTAGCATGGAGGAAAGGAAATGAGGAGGAATGTGGTTAAAAGAGCTGAAACTGTTGTTTTCTTAGAACCATCAGTATTTAAATACATGTCGAATACAATTGGATCTATCCACAAAGCTACTTAAATAAAAAATTTGCTACTTCACTGTCTTGTATAATAACTCATATACAACTGAAATAGACTTTAGGGAAATAGGTTCTACTGTACTGCTGGTGAGAGTGTGTGTTGCTACACTTTTTTGGAGACAATGTGCTAAGACGTATAAAAATTCTCAAAAAAGTTGCACACGTTGACTGAAGATTTCAGTTTGAATAGTGTATTCTGAGGAAATACTTAAAGATTTTTACAAACAATATATAGACTATTGATTAATATAGGAAAGTGGAAATAAACTTAAATGCCTTCATTTGGCCTTTTATAAAAAATGTATAGTATGTACAAATGATAAAAATCATTTAAATCAATTTAAAAAATGGCAAAGAACTGAATAGACATTTTTCCAGAAAGGAAAGGCAGATGACCAACAAGCTCATGAAAGGATGCTCAAAATCGTTGATCATCAGGGAAAAGTAAATCAAAACCACAATGAGATATCACCTCACACCTGTCAGAATGGCCATCATCAAAAAGAACAAAAATAATAAATGTTGGAGAGGGTGTGGAGAAAAGGAAACCCTTGTACACTGTTGGTAGGAATGTAAATTGGTGCAGCCACTGTGGAGAATAGCATGTAGGCTTCTCAAAATAGAACTACCATGTGACCCAGCAATTTTTGTCCTGGGTATATATCAAACAAACAAACAAACAAAACCAAAAAACTAATTTGAAAAGATACATGAACCCCAATGTTCATAGTAGCATTATTTACAATTGCCAAGGTATGGAAGCCACCTAAGTGCCCGTCAACACACAAATGGATAAAGAAGATGTGGTATATATATATATATAATGGAATACTACTCAGCCATTAAAAGGAATGAAATTTTGCCATTTGCAGCTACATAGATGGACATAGAGGACATTATGCTAAGTGAAATATGTCAGACAGCGAAAGAAAAATACTGTACGATATCACTTATATGTGGAATCAAAAAATACAACCAACTACTGAATATAACAAGAAAGAAGCAGACTCACAGATATAGAGAACAAACTAGAGGGTACCCATGGGGATAGGGGCATTATAGAGGTGAGGCGGTGGGAGGTACAAACTATAGGGTGTAAGGTAGGCTCAAGGATGTATTGTACAACTCGGGGAATAGAGCCAACATTTTGTTAATAACTGTAAAGGGAAAGTAATGTTTAAAGATTGTATAAACATTTTTTTAAATTAAAAAAAATGAAGCCATTGAAACTCATACTTTAAGCAATATATAATGGGTATTTTTTTTCTTTGCTGAAATATTGGATACTAAATAGCATAAAAACCCTGCTCTGATCAAAGTAAGGTACTGGCAAATCAAGCTGGTAAGCCACCTTAGACACAAACTTTCTGATTCCTAAGCCTTCTTACACTCTTAATCACTTGCCACAGGTGAAGAAACTAATGTTAGTGAACATAGCTCATGATTATAATGATGATAAGAGAGTCATATCATAACCCCAAATCTAATACCTTAACATAGTTTCTGTAATCATGAAGCCTGCTAAAATGAAATTACGCTGGAGGATTATATCAGTTAATCAATGTATTTTTATAGAAATGATTTTGAATGAACACATCTTAGAGAATTGCCTAAATCTCAGTATTACTTAATAAATCAAGGATTTATCCATAGTGCAAACCCATATTCAGTATAAGAGTTTTTAAGAAAAAACATCTTTTGCTCTTAATGATTTCCTTGCGATTTCACTCACAGGAATGAGCCATAATTTCATTAAACAAAAACATAACATGGAAAAATAGTCTTTTTTCTAATGTTCTAAGAAACCTTTATTAGCTGGTAAGAAACTAAATGTAATTAAAGAAATAATAGCAGAAAATTCTCTGTATCTGACTATATAAATAAATGGCTTATAGTCTATGACCCACAATTATTAATATGGATTGTGGTTTTTTATTAGGTAAGAAAATACCGGTTTGAACTTATGTGCTCCATTAACTATGTATCTAATAGCATTCTGTAATAGAGCATAATTACCCCCCCAACACACACAGTAAAATTTTCTTTAACACACTGGTGTCAGTGTGAAAAGTACCAGATCTAGAGAACGTGAGTTATAAGATTTTCCTGAAAATATTATAATAAGCTATTTTTAAAAAGCCATTATAGAACTATAGAATTCACATGGCCCTCTTCTGAAAATACGACATTTATTCAATATCTTTTTTTTAAATCTCTGTTCATCTAAACTACCCATTTCCTGCAAAATATAATGTCAAAGGAATACATTGAAAATGGAAACTCTGCCTAATTCAGTGGAAAGTGATAATCACAGATGAAATCCTCTCTTTTATATTCAAATAATTAAAAACAGAAAATTTGCATTTAAGATAGTATCCTAACTTATTTATTCATGTACAATGATGTGTAAGCGAGCAATAGAAAATAACCTTTTGGAAGATAAGCTGTATGTCAGGCATTGAGCTAGGTATTCTGGTGTGTGTTGTGTTGGTCCCGGCCTACTGATAGTGATACTCTGGGCTAGGAATTGCCTAAGGCTATTTACTCTTAGTGAGCCCCGCCGACATCCCTCCCAGCACAACCAGGGACAATGTTGTGGCTGGACTGGCCCCTGTGGTTCTTAATATGATTGCTGGATGCACCTCAGCAAACGATTAGGGAACTTTGAAGAATAAGATTTATCACTCACAGGTTCTGGAGGGCATGCCACATGCTTGAGGACCGCAAAGAGAGGGAGAGAGAGAAAGAGAGAGAGAGATTAAGGAAGTATGGACCTGGGGCTCTGCCTTTTGTTAGGGTTGGGGGCGGGGTGCCTAGGGTTTCAGAGTTTCACTCTTTATTTTTATTTTTTTAAATAAATTTATTTACTTTATTTTTATTTTTTGGCTGCGTTTTGGTCTTCGTTGCTGCGCGGGTTTTCTCTAGTTGCAGAGAGCAGGGGCTACCCTTCGTTGAGGTGCATAGGCTTCTCATTGTGGTGGCTTCTCTTGTTGAAGAACACAGGCTCTAGAGCACAGGCTCAGTAGTTGTGGCGCACGGGCTTAGCTGCTCTGCGGCATGTGGGATCTTCCCGGACCAGGGATCGAAACGGTGTCCCCTGCATTGGCAGTCGGATTCTTAACCACTGCGCCACCAGGGGAGTCCCCAAAGGTTCACTCTTTATTTGGTGAATTTAAAGCATAAAAGGGGGAATTGGGACATGGGAAGGGAAGGGTGAGGTCATACAACAGGTCAAGTTTCTAGGTTACCTATTGCTTTCTGAAAGGGGAACTTTATGTGTGGGTTTAGCCTGGTTCCTTATCTCCTTGTTTTGATAGTAGCGAGACTAGTAGTGAAATGGATGTGTGTGTTTTTTAGCTTTAGAGTAAAATGTTTTATTTTTTATTTATTCTAAATTGGTTACCAACTTTTAATAATGAATTTTTTAATTTTATTGGAGTATAGTTACAATGTTGTGTTAGTTTCTGTAATAGCCTATATGGAAAGAGATGGATGTCTAAAATGGATGCTTCAGCAATCAAAAGCTCGAAGTCAGGAACTTATACTACAATTAAAAACCTTAACGTCAGGCATTTATGATACAGTATGTCACCTCATTTTACCTTGCTTAGGCAAATATATGATATTTTATATATTCCCATTTTAGATACGAGGACCCTGGAGCTCAGATAAGTTATTTGTGCAAAATCACAGACATTGGGATTTGAGTCTGTGAAACTCCCATACCATACTCTTTTCCCTCTCCCACATTTGGTGTGTGTTACACGAAAATGAAACCTGGTTAGAGGACTGCAGAATTGAAAACTGCTCTGGCAGGCTCCAAAGTAGAGATGCTAAGAGAAGTTGCTATGCCTGCATGATTCCTGTAGACTGTTTATGTGAATGGTATTTGAATGTGTATTACTACTTTGGGGTCATGACTGATATAGCTGACACTGTGCTGTCAGTAATTTAGTGTGGATGGTTGACAGGGAGGCGCTATGGCAAGGCCATTTCCCCTAGAGTTCACTGCCAGGGTTGGAAGCCTTACTAGCTTCCAATCTTGTATGACTTCCTTGACTTTCTTGGGCCTTAGTTTCTACCTCACAAGGCTGTTGTGAGGTTAAATGAATTAATACATGAAGAGTTGTTCAGTGGTGGAAAGCACTTTGTAAGTGCTTAATAAATGTTAGCCATCATTGATATTACGGATTTTGTTTCCATGGATCTTAGCCTAATGCAAAATAAATAAGGGATTAGGGATTCTTAAGGGATTAGGTGGAGACTTAACTCTCCTTCCTCCCTGATGAGTGGCAGACACCACTAATCAAACATGGCCCTCTTTACCTCCAGGACCAGACAAGGCCTTAGGATCCTTACCACAAATGCCTCAACCAAATATCTAAGAAGTAGTCGGGTTTGGCATGTAGTAGCGAACTTATTTTTTGCCATACTGGGTGACAAGACTTTCTTTTTTAATGAATAACTTCATGTACTAAAAGAAAATGCCACAGCATCCCAGCTAGAATAATGCTACTTCAGTGCAGATTGGCTTTATGATGGACCTTTCTAATAGTTCTTTTTGAATGAGATAAGTCACACACACACAAATGAAATGTGGCATAATGATCTAAAATGAAATACGAATTTCATTCCTGAAGGACTCCCCCCCAGGAAATTTGTCTCCATATATTGTGTTCTCCAAAATTGCAGTGGGCGTGATCTGCATTGCAGCATCCGTAGGTTGTTTCCTTCACTTAAACGGCAAGTCACAGTGTCTTTTAAGTGACTAACTAACTCTTTATTTAGGTAGCCTCTTCTTTGTTAGTGTCCCTCCATGTAATTTTGGGGCTCACCTCTGCCATGGTCTTTAATCACGTAATCATCACTTGGTAAGCTTTCTCTTTTGCCATATTGTGGACTCTCTGAGGAAAGAAAATTGCTTTCATCTCTATATTCTAGGAGCCTAGAATGGTCCCCTGTGGGCAATACAAATTCACTTAATGAAGTTCTGGTGACTTTGCCTAAGTCAGAGGGTACAGATACTTCACATTTTTTCTTCAGACTTTACATCCCTTCTCATTATTTCTTCCAGCTCCTCCAAGTGCTTTGGACAGCTAACATATACTACTTTAGACACAAATGTATCCTAAAACTTCATCAGACATTACCCTGAAAATATGAAATCTTCACCATGAGGCTAACGTTATCACATCATTGTTAAAAATCTTTATTTTACTATGCAAAGGATGTTATAACTAATTGAATCTTTTCCTTGTTGCCATTCTAGTATGGAAACATTGTCACAGAAGGGAATTAAATCATAGTTATAGCAAGAATAAGATCTTTGGCATTAAGAAAACTTGTATTCATTCTCCACAAGGTATCATTTTATGCACAGTTTCTTGTCTGTTCCTTCCATGGGATTCTTTCCACTTTCTGTGCTGCTTCCAAGTCAGTACCCATTGCTATTATTGCATGCACTACTCTATACTGTAAATGTTTTAAACTTTTTATTTTATATTGGAGTATAGTAGATTAACAATGTTGTGATAGTTTCAGGTGTCCAGCAAAGTGATTCAGTTATACATGTACATGTATCTATTCTTTTTCAAATTCTTTCCCATTTAGGTTGTTACATAATATTGAGCAGAGTTCCCTGTGCTATACAGTAGGTCCTTGTTGATTATCCATTTTAAAAACAGCAGTGGGTACGTGTAAATCCCAAACTCCCTAACTATCCCTCTCCCCCCACCCACCCCCGTAACCATGAGTTCCTTCTCTTAAGTCTGTGAATCTGCTTCGGTTTTGTAAATAAATTCTTTTGTATCATTTCTTTTTAGATTCTGCATATAAGCAATCTAATATGATATTTCTCTTTCTCTGTCTGACTTATTTCACTCAGTATGACAATCTCTAGGTCCATCCATGTGTGCTGCAAACGGCATTATTTCCTGTTTTTTAATGGCTAAGTACTGTAATTATTATCTTAATATATTTTGTATTTAGAGAATTTTAGGTTCACAGCAAAACTGAGCAGAAGGTAGAGATTTCCCATATGCCCTGGCCCCTAGCCTCCTCCAATATCAGCTTCCCCCTCCACATCATTATCACCCAGAGACCATAGTTTAAGGTACACACTCGGTGTTGTGCATTCTGTGGGTTTGGACAAATGTTAATGACACATATCCACCATTATAGTATCATACAGGGTAGTTTCACTGCCCTGAAAATCCTTTATGCTCTGCCTATTCATCCCTTTCTTCCCCCAATCCCTAGCAATCACTGATCTTTTTGCTATCTCCATAGTTTTGCCTCTTCCGGGAGGTCATGTTGTTGAAATTATATACTAAGTAGACTTTTAAAATTGGTTTCTTTCACTTAATAATAACTATTTAAGGTTCCTTTATGTCTTTTTATGGCTTTATAGCTAATTTCTTTTTAGTGCCCAGTAATATTCCATTGTCTGGATGTACCACAGTTTATCCATTTATCTACTGAAGGGCATCCTGGTTGCTTCCAGGTTTTGGTGATTCTGAATAAAGCAGCTATAAACATCCACATGCAGGATTTTGTGTAGGTGTAATTCTTTTTCATGTCCATTGCCTTAACAAAAGTGTGTGCTCTCTGAAGTCAGCTTTCACCTTTTTGTTCCTTGCACTAGAAACAGGGCCTGGCACAGAGTAGGTACTCGGGAAACTTTGGTTAAATTGATAGAGTGCAGCACAGCGAATGGAATAAAGAAGCGCATATTCCACTGCAGGTCACTTTCTTGCTTTGAGAGAGACTACATAAAGGATTTCTAATTCAGGATGATCTGTTATCACCATCTTGTGGAAGTCATTAGTTTCAGAAGGCATGATGATAGTGTTGCTGTGTTGAAATAGATTGTAAAGGCTTTGGCTTGAAACTCAGCTACTCAAAACAGTGAAAGCGTAATCAAAAATGGATAAACTTGTCGGGAAACAAAAATGGGATTCACTGTTTTTTCTCATTCTGCAATGGACAAGGGAGGGATTTCTGGATTGGTCTTTAAATCCTCAAATAACATTTTCTTCTCATGAGTAAAAGAAAAGAAGGAATATATATTCTTTTTCACCATTCACTGGGGAATTGTTTCAAAATTGCAGTTGTTACACTAAAGTTCTTTGACCCAATTTGAAGAGCCCAATCTAATTTAACTTTAAGCTTCTTTCTTGCATATATGTACAAACCCCCGTCCACCCCACCCCCGGGGATATGCAGTAAAAACCTCATAGATAAAAAGAACATTGCATATATTTGGAATATGGCCTACATGCAATATTATGTAATATTGTCCTAAATACATGCACATATGGGCATAAGTTTTGTTTCCATAAATAAAATCCCACTGTTCAAATGCTAATTCTGAATGCTTGAAATCCAATTTTCCAAGGCACATTTATCAGAGTCTTCAGAATTATTTAAGTAGGATACCAGAGCTCAGTGAATTTTCCTTTTGTATTATAACATGGTTTATGTTTGGTTTTGTTAGTATGTATATATTATATATAGAACATCGACAAGTCAAAATTTTTTCCATAAAAGTATCTAATTTAGGATGCTAATCATTGTGTCTCCCAATCATCTCTGCCTAGGCATGTGTTATAATAGTTATGTCTCATGTAGATAGTGACTTTTAGTTCATCAAAATGCAGGAGAATGTTTTTCTCTGCACATTTATACTGATTCAGAAAACTTGAATTATGAACACCTTGCAACCTGGTCTTAAAATTTTCTTGAATATAGTCTAAATGAATAGAATTTCGAGGATTTACAGACCTTTAAGCGCCATGAAAGTACATGATTTTAGTTTAGTAATGTGTGAGGATGAACAATGCAGTCTTTGGTTTAGGCATGCAGAACCTAATCTCATAAATAAAAGTACCTATTCCTTGCATCCAGAAAAGGAACAATTGAGCTAATTCTTTTAAGTGATAAGTTATTTTTCCATATATAAAAATTTATTTATTTTATTTATTTATTTTTGGCTGCATTGGGTCTTCATTGCTGCGTGTGGGCTTTCTCTACTTGTGGGACTACTCTTCCTTGCAGTGCACGGGCTTCTCACTGCAGTGGCTTCTCTTGTTGTGGAGCACGGGCTCTAGAGCGCAGACTCAGTAGTTGTGGTGCACGGGTTTAGTTGCTCTGCGACATGTGGGATCTTCCTGGATCAGGGATCGAACCCATGTCCCCTGCCATGGCAGGCGGATTCTTAACCAATGCGCCACCAGGGAGGTCCCAAAGCTATTTGTAAAAGAGTTATCTCTGAGATCAATGTACTTATTTAGCATTTATACCATCATTTACAGGGTTTATATTTTATTCACTTGAATCAACATGACTGAAGGAACCGAGGAAGCAACAAGCAAGTTTATTTGGAAAATGTGTTTCTTACGAATCTGACTTCTACTAATAAAGACTTCAGAAGGAAACAAAGAACATCCATGACTTTGTAACCTTCATTAAAGCTATGGAATTGTTAGAGTCCAAAAGATGAAAAACAAACTATTTAGGGCAACCTCATTCTAAATTCCGATAGAATTAAATTTTTCTGATAATTATGATTCAAATTCTTATTATTTGACCAGTCAAGGGACAGTTGTAGTAACATCTTATAATCTCTAGAAGTAGAGCAAAGCTGTTAGGTAGCATTGAGTAGTGGTTAGAGTATGAGTGCCTTTTTATGCTTTATTTAATAGGTGTGTGTTCTTGGTCAAGATTCTTTTTTTTTTTTTAACATCTTTATTGGAGTATAATTGCTTTACAATGGTGTGTTAGTTTCTGCTTTACAACAAAGTGAATCAGTTATACATATACATATGTTCCCGTATCTCTTCCCTCTTGCGTCTCCCTCCCTCCCACCCTCCCTATCCCACCCCTCTAGGTGGTCACAAA
>NC_041233.1:100895902-100929295 GCF_002837175.3 Physeter macrocephalus | reverse complement strand
GTATGGTGTTAGAGAGTGTTCTAATTTCATACTTTTACATGTAGCTGTCCAGTTTTTCCAGCACCACTTATTGAAGAGGCTGTCTTTTCTCCATTGTATATTCTTGCCTCCTTTATCAAAGATAAGGTGACCGTGTGTGTGAGTTTATCTCTGGGCTTTCTATCCTGTTCCATTGATCTATATTTCTGTTTTTATGCCAGTACCATACTGTCTTGATTACTGTAGCTTTGTAGTATAGTCTGAAGTCAGGGACCCTGATTCCTCCAGCTCCTTGGTCAAGATTTTTAACCTATCTGTGCGTTTATAATTTCACCTTAACATGGAGGTAAAAAGAATTCCTGCCTCCTATGTTTGTTATGCGGAATAATGTGTTAATAGATATTATACATGCTTAGAACACTGCCAGACACAGAGTAAGCTAAATAAATGTATACTATAAGTAGATCTTACATTTTCAATAAAATTATGAGGTAGAAAAAAAAATTATGAGGTAGTATTGTTACCCCTCCCTCTTCTCTTTCTTTAAGGATTATGGTCACAAATCAAAACTAGTAAATAGAACAAGAGATGCTGATTTAATAAGGAAAAGGAATTTAATATATTTTTGAAATTTGAAGGTACCATCTGATATTCAGCATATCTGAAGTAATAACTATCTCTTGCAATATCTTCAGATTTATTAATGGAATTCTGCTTCCTGTTACATAACTTCTCTGCATCTTTAGGTATAAATATTATTGTATATAATTAGAAGATAAGATATTTACCTGTAAGTATTCTTGAAAGACAGAGTTTTACTCAGAATGTGTCAAACTCAATACAATTTATGCCATAAAAGATCAAAATCTCTTGGTAGCAGAGTGTTATATGGTAGCGTCTCAAAAAGTATTCCTTTTTTAATTTGATCAAAGACAAATTTTGATTGTAACAAGGATTCTTTTTAAATCAACAATCCCTAAAATAACTTTCCCATTTTTGTTACATAAAGCATTGGGCTGTTGATTAGAATTAGGGAGAAGTGGTCTATAGAGAAACAGTCCTACGTTGAGCGAAGACAAATATGTTTCTTTATTCCAGGACTTCTTGGAGTCTTTAAAAAGTCAGTGCACATTATTACTCTGTAAGAGAAGGATCAAAAACTTATCTGATCAAAGATGTCTTTGGGGTGGCAGAGCAAAAACAAAAATATCTTACATGGCTAGGATTTCATAGAGACACAATAGTTTGTGGAAGCTGCTGTAATGGTGGCACATAGTACATCCTAGGCAATGGAGACTTCATTTTAGGTGCAAAACAATACTGATGGCAGTTGTGCTTCTTTGTGTGATTCTGTCAGTGGTGCTGCCTTTGTCCTTTGAAACCATTTTCAAAGGAGGTTAAAAGGATATTAACCCTCAATAAAACTGCTGATTGCTGAGTAACATGAGACTTGTTATGGCTCTCTGATATTCTATCTCATGTGTCTCCACGGAAAGGAGAAATTTAAAGTGATAAGGGAAATCCTCTGTTGAACTGTGTTTCAAAGCTAGAGTCCCTTACAATAAATAAGAGAGAAATTGTGCAATGTCTTGAGTTGTACAATGCAGGTTTGTTCATGGAGAAAATACCTGAAGCAGACACGGAGTTCCAGAAGCTTTATTAGGGAGTGGCTTGGACATTGAATCGCTCAAGCCAAGCTCTGACTGGCAGTCGAGTCCCTTTTATAATGTCACAGCTGCGCCCTAAACTCTAGTGGTATCTGCATACACCTGGGATCTGCCGTTGACAATATATATAAATTGGAATTACGACACTTTTGTTTGAACTTCTTCTTGCCTTACTTTGAGGCACAATAGCAAACTTTTTGTCTACAATTTTTACCTTAATCCATGATTTGTGTTCCTTTTCTTTCTGGAAAAATCCATCACATGGTCATGACAAAATCCCCGTGAGTGATTTAAAAATTAGGATTCCTTCTTCACCCAGAAAATGTCAGTGCTTGAAAATAAACAGAAAATTGGAGAACATTAGGAAATCAGGTCTTGATCTCATCTTAGGTATTTTCTTTTAGAAAAGAGATCAAACAGGTTTTTGAAATGCTTAAAGGAAAAATCAGGTAGTGTGAGCATTTTCCCCCCTTTTTTGGATGAATCTAGAGGCAAATTTTGGTCATTCAAATTACAATTTGATATAAACATTAAAAATACAATTTCTGTATAGAAGCCCTATTGGAGTACCATGGATGTTTAGCTACTGAAAAATGTTGTTTTAAAGGATAGTCTACAAAGCAAGTGCATATAGTATGACCTTTGATATTTTAATTTTATATATTTAAGTTTTTAGGATTACCTTTGAAGAGACAAATTTTGAAGCTAGATATACCAGACTCTGTGATAATATGTAATATGCTTGCATGGTCTAAAGCACCAGGTGAAGTTTACATATACCAAACAAAAAGTAAGACTAGTAGATAAAAGCAGATATTAAATAATTTCATATAAACATTTCTAAACATTACAGCTTAGAATTACTTCATATGTATAGATGATGCACATGGAGCAAGATTTAAAGAAGAAAAATGCTTATGTACAATCTGGAGCTTTTCTCACTAATTTCTAATCTCAAATATTAGAAACTGTTCCAAGACTAATTTTCTCTCCATATCTAATGAGAATGTGGTTTAAAAATCAAAACCTGAATAAATCCTTGATTGGTTATAAGATCCTACATGGCTTATTAGTAGGTCTGGAATTTCAGGTGTTGGGTTGTCATCAAATCTCTTGTGGATTCTCAGAAGAATGGGATCTCAAACTAAGAAGCCTTTGACCACTATCTGCTTTCTTTCTCATCTGTGGTTTCTTACACTCTTTTATCATCTTTTCAGCCTCTTCACCTCTCACCTAGCCCAAGAAAAACTGCTTGAGGAGGAAAGGTTTTATTTTCCAGGCTTTTCTACCCTTTGAAACTGTAGCAGAAAGAAGAAGAGGCAAAGATCCAATTATATGCCTTCAGGATGACAGCCTGAAACGCGTGTGTCTCCCTTGTCTTGATTAGAAAAAAATAGTATTTCTCTCTTAAAGTATGGAGAGAAATTTGTAGTAGATATGATTGACCTTCTCAGTTATATGCACACATGAAGCTCACATTATTTTGTTCAGCTGCCTCACAGGCCAGGTGGGAGTGTCACATAATCTTTTTGTCTATTATTTAGTACTTTAGTGGTGGGCATACCAAAGTTTATGCTTCTCAAATTCACTATGGCATGGGACCATTTAAAATAAAAACAACAAACTTCCAATCTGTTGCATACCAATGTTTTAAAAAAATATGATAAAATTGTTGCATCAATGTCAAATTGCTAAAACCCTCTATAAATGCTTGCTCTTAATTTCTTTTTTTTTCTACATTTAAAATTATTTTATTTAAAAAATTTTCATACATCTTTTTTGGAGTATAAATGCTTTACAATGTTGTGTTAGTTTCTGCTGTACAACAAAGTGCATCAGCTCTATGTATACACATGTCCCCATATCCCCTCCCTCTTGATCCTCCCTCCCACCCTCCCTGTCCCACCCGTCTAGGTCATCACAAAGCACCGAGCTGATCTCCCTGTGCTGTAATTTCTTTACTTATTTTGTTGAATGGTAACAAATTGATTAGACACTGGCATTAGATTGAGGTCCGCACTTTGAGTGGCCTGGGCAACCATACAGTGAGTGTCCATTAATGCCCCATCTTAGAATCCTGGAACGAATTGGAGTCCAGGCAGAAGAGGCAGGTGTGAACGCAAGAAGGCATGGCTGTTGGTATGTTATTGTCTCCTACTTGAGGACAAAATGTAAACGTAGGCACACTTTACCTGCCCAGTGAACAGGGTTAACAGTATGTTCTCCCTTCTAAGACCTAGTCACGAGCCAAGAAGCTGCTGGAGGAAGCTCATGAGGTACTGTGATAGTTGGTCTGCAACTTGTACATCAAAGCCATGAACTTGATTGACTCCATAGCAGAAGCGGTCCCTCAGATGCTTTTTAATCTGTTCCATGTCCAATTTCAGCAAGCTTGATTATCTGATTTTCCAGCTCATAGAGTAGAAACAGATGATGACAGCTGGCAGTAGGAAGAAATGACTGTTACTGTTCTCTGGCAGCTGGAGGAGTTGATAGCTGACTGAATAATCAGACAAAAGGATGAAGAAAATGTGCACTGTAGTCTAGGGCCACTTAGTGTAGTGCTAACAGTTCCTATCGGCCTGTCCATAGCCTACTGTTCAAACAGGGGGCTTTGCTGTGTGCTTGCTGAGAACCTTAAGTTACCTAAACTCTCTAAGCCTCACCTTCATCCATGAAATGTGGAAATTTCCCTTTCATAGACTGTTGGACTGTCAATTAATACAACATACATTAACTACTTTGCAATTGCTAAAATAACTATATCAATGAAAGTTATTATAATTATTATTTCTATGTTTCAGCCTACTAGAATTATGTTATTCAGTATACTGATCCTGTATCATTAATGTAAGTGAAATT
Source organism: Physeter macrocephalus (assembly GCF_002837175.3). Taxonomy (NCBI): domain Eukaryota; kingdom Metazoa; phylum Chordata; class Mammalia; order Artiodactyla; family Physeteridae; genus Physeter; species Physeter macrocephalus. The sequence continues at coordinate 100,924,787 of NC_041233.1, read as the reverse complement.
TTGTTCTATTTAGCAATAATTCAACCTAAATCTCTTAACATTTCATCCTTAAAACAGTAGGTTATACTAATTGAAACATTCACTTACGCATCACATAATAAAGCGTCTCACAATTTTTTTATTATATGTATTTTTGAACAAAAAATCAATGCTAGTAATTCATCTGTATGGAAGGCCTCATTCCCTGACAATGACCAATGGTAGAATTTGGAATTGCCAAGGCTTAACATTTTTTAGCCTGTCTGTTATGAATGCATGACAGCACCCTCAGGGCCGGTTCATGGTGTTATCGCAAAGACCAAAATAGAAAAGGCAATTTATAGGCAAGGTTATGTTTTTATGTTATTACCTTATTTCTATAACATGGGGTCATCAGCATGTTTCTTGGGAAAAGTTATAATGTGAACTTGGTCCGAGAGAGAGTGAGTAATATTTCAGTAATCCCAGAGAATTACAGAGCGCCTTCCAGGCAGTGGTCAAGGCGCTGGTAATGGCTTAGAGGCAGAGACGCTGCTCACTTGCGAGTTCCAGGAACCACAACAGTAACAACAATATATAGATCATTTAGGTCAAAGGAACATGGAAGACTTTGGCAACGAAAGGAGGGCATGGAGACAAGTCCTGATGAATGGAGAAGTGTGAGTCTTGTAGTAGAAAGCCAGACACGTGTTGACAGTTCACATCCCATGGACAGTGGGTGGTGTTTCCTATAATCCGTTCGTCTCTTTCTTCTCCTAAATCCCTGTGGAAGAGTTTTGCAGCAGGTTAGTTGAGGGCTCTCAGTTTCTAGCCAGTTGTTCTAAACTGACTAAGCCTTGTTAATTCACTTCTTGCTTGTAAATTGGAAGTCAGAAGGGTGTACCGCCTCAGATTAGCCAGGAGATTCTGATCTACATGCAATGACTGAGGTGCTTAAACACACGTCTGAACAGGCCTTTCCCCTGACAGCTACCAGCGTGTCCGGCATTCAGGAGATTCAAGGCACTGTTTTATCCAGTTGTAGATAATGCCAAGAGGTTTGAATTCATCATCCTCTTCAGATATAATCAAATTCATTTGCAGCCAAACATGAATTGCAGTTCTTTTGCTTTATCCCACAACTTACGGAATTGATATCAATTCTAAATCTGTCAGATATGTAAGCACAGCAGTATTTTAACTTGATACCCTTTTTAATATGGTTAACTTTCAAAACAATATAGCTCCTGATACTGGACTATTTTATTCATTCTACTAACATTTAAATCCAAAGCATTTTAGTCAGATGAACTTTCTGAGTTGAAATGCTGGCAAAGTTTCATGCATATATAACAACTCTTTAGCCAAATCCTGAAATATTGATGGATTTAAATATTTTTAAAGATCTTTTTGAAAAGAAAAAATGCAATAATTCTGAATTTTTAGGCTATTTGATTTGATTTCAAGAAACTAAGCATTTAAAAAATGTAGGGACTTTTCTCAAATCCACTAAAATGATCACTTCTGGCTGAATTTTAAAATGTTACCCCCAAAATGGTATAAATAATGAGGTTTTTGTCTGCAGTAAGTTTGCATGAGAAAAAGCCTACATTTATGGAAAGAGAAAACAAGTGTGACTATTTTAAAGAAGTACTGTTATGTTAACTACTTTTCATTGTTTATTAAGATATATTATCTAGGAACTTGACAGGTGGATTACTGACTGTAAGGAAAAGAAGTATTCTGTAATTAAGATAAATTGTAATCCATCCTGTTGATTACAGACAATGCCAATCATATTTCATATTGCCCATTCATGCACCGTAATAGAATTGTGTATTTGATTGAGGTGACTTCAAAAGTTAAAGTTGTTATTTTCTGGTGTTGAACTGACAATGGATACATTTTAGTTTTTTATAATTTTTTAAATTAATTAATTAAGTTATTTATTTTTGGCTGCATTGGTCTTCACTGCTGCGCGCAGTCTTTCTTTAGTTGCGGCGTGTGGGCGGACGTACTCTTTGTTGCGGTGAGTGGGCTTCTCATTGCAGTGGCTTCTCTTGTCTCGGGGCACGGGCTCTAGGCACGTGGGCTTCAGTAGTTGTGGCACGTAGGCTCAGTAGTTGTGGCACGTAGGCTCAGTAGTTGTGGTGCACGGGCTTAGTTGCTCCTCGGCATGTGAGGTTTTCCCAGTCCGGGGCTCAAACCCATGTCCCCTGCATTGGCAGGCAGATTCTTAACCACTGCACCACCAGGGAAGCCTGACAATAGATATATTTTCATCAAGAATAATAATAAGAGCTAGAAACCTTGACAGTGTCCATGAGCACATCTCCTCATGTATACATATATCTCTGTCCCCAGGCTTCATCGCCCCCTTCAGTTCTACATGAGGTAATCACTTAACCAGTGTGGGAGGTTCAGCTGCGTGTGTCTGTTCCTGCATTGTTCAGGACAGATGTCTCCAATTACTATGGCAGTGTGCACCTTGGATGAGTCAGAGGTGAAGTGTGTAGGATTTTTAATTGAATTTGATTTGCATCAAATCATTTACACTGAGCCAGCCAAGGATAATTGCTGATGGTTGATGTAGAGGAGTACACCTGGAAGGCCTTCTGGGGTAGAGTGACTCAGCAGACATGATCTTCTCAGTCAGTTGGCATGGTGACACCCAATCTGGTTTAAAGAGTCTTATCACTTCTAAAAAGCACAGTGATGTTGATGGCTGCAGCTCAAATCCATTCTGGTTCCTGTTACACACTCATAGACTATATTTATTTGTTTAACAACAACTTGCCAAGAAAATCACATATGCATTTTTATAATATATCAACCAATGACTCTAAAGTCTACATCTCCACCTCTGACCTCTCCCCTGAATTCAAAACTAATCTTCATGACTCTTCTTGAAATATCCAGTTATCTGTCTTTTAACTCTAATGTGTCCCAAGCAGATCTCTTGCTTCCTGATTCCCCTGAATATGCTACCCTCCCAATATTTCAGAGCATTCTGAGATCTAAGTCATTAATAGAGAGACACTTGAGTCACAAAGATAAAGTGACAAATGCCAGGTTTGTTAGTGATCAAAGCCAGGTTGGAGGACAGGCTTAGTTGCAGAGTCACGGTGAGATCCCTATGACCACACCTGCTCCCAGGCTGAGCTTCCACCTACATCCCCACCATCTGCCTACCTACATGAAACACACAGGCTGGAGGAGCAGAGAATGTATGCTTTCTGAAGCCAAGCAGGCAGGAAGAGCAGAAAGGAAGGGGCTGACTCCGCATTGCTTAGCTTCTTTCAGATTTACCAATCGTGTAAGTCCAACCTCTTCCCCTAGAGAGGAGTGATGGGGCTGAGAGAGGGTCCTCAATCTGTAAATGTTCATCTATGAGAGAACATGTCCCTCCAACATACCGCATCATGGTAAGTGGCTCTAAACTCTGTTCAGGTGTATAAGCCGCAAATCAACAGCATCCTCGATTCCTCCTTTTTTCCTGATCTGCCCAAGTCAAGTTCTGTTCCCCTTCTCTTCAAAACAACCCTCTAGTGGTTTCCACATTCCTTAGGATGATACAGTCGCCTCTACATATCCTCATCCTTGTCTCTTCCCTCACCTTCTCTCTCTCCCTCACCGGATTTTAGTACACTAGTCTTCTTTTAATGCCTTAAGTGCAGCAAAAAGCCTTAGGGCCTTTGCACCAGCTCTCTCCTCTGCCCTGACTGCTTTTGCACCTGATCGTTTTGTAGCTGGTTCCCTTCCCTTGTTCAGTCTCAGCTTAAATACCTCCTCAGAGTGCCATTTCCTGGCTATCCAACTTCAAGTAGCTGCATGGTGATTTCCAGTCACCGTAGTACTCCTTCCTCCCTGGTATTTGCTTGTTCATTTTCTTCCACTTGTTGCTTTCACCCATTCATTCATTGCTTATTTCCCTCCTCCCACCTAAAAATAAGCTATCTGTCTTGTTTATTTATGATAGCGAAGATATCTCTGAGCCTAGAACAGAGTCTGTGACATAATGAAAGCTTAATAACATGTGCTGAATGTGTAAGTATGTGTGTACAGGATAAAATACCTCTAATACCTCTGAAGGGTGTCTTCTTGGTGCTGGGGAGTATGAGATGGGAGAGGAAAATTGATATGATTGACTTGTGCTTAGCTGTCTGGTAGCATTTCAGCATCACTATCTTAAATGGAATTCTTCTGCATAAACTTTTGAGTTTCGTAGACAGCAGAGCATTTATGAAAAACAAATTCGGTTCTAGGTAAGTTAATGGAGCCCAAGCAGCTGCTCATTGCCTCTGGAGAGGGATACAATTTTAAAGAGTGGTGCAAATATCAGTTTGACCTTAGCCTGTGTCAACGCCTGAGATTTGGGTGTTCCTATTGACCAGAACAATAGGCCTTTCAAAAATTTACACGGAGCTGAGGGGCGTGTTGAGATAAGCTGTGTCCAAAGCTGATCAGGCAGAACGGTACACACCCCGTGAACGGGTGCACAACAATGATAATAGAAGCTGTTTTTTCTTGACTACGTGCCTGGCAGCCTGCTAAGCTCTTTGCATGTATTGTCTTATTGAATCTTATACAAAAATTCTCTGGTGTAGGAATAATTATTACTCCTACTTACTGATGAGGCAACCGAGTCTCAGAGAGATTAAAAAACTTATCATGCAGTGAATGTTTCCATGCCAGGATTCAAATCTAGGCTTGAATCCAGAAATTGATTTTTAAAATATTATTTCTCCAGATAATTTTCAAGGGTACTGGGAAAGGGTCTGTGAGGCCACTTGTGAGGTACCAAGTTTTTGACCCAGTCCAAAACCATGGGGGTTTCTGAGTGTAGAAAGAGGAACAATCATAGTGGTGCGTCCTTGGTCAAACCTCAAGAAAGAAGTTGCCTGATTCCTTCTCCCATTCCTTCCCCCTCTCTTCTTTCTTTCACCCACATCACGCTACCTTGTGATCTTACCAACAGAGTGTGATACAAAGTGGGAGAAAGCCATTTTCCAGCATCTCCCAACCCACCCACCACCAACAACAGCATGTCCTCCTCCTGGTAGAACAGTTAATGTGGCTCATTCTCCACTTACTTGCCCGTTACTTCAGCAGCCACCGCTGGCAGAGCTGCCGTGGGTGTAGGAGCCGTGGACAAGCGTGGATCCAGCAGGATGGGCAGTGTGAGCCCGTGTAAGGCACAGCCCAGAGGAGTCCCAGGAGTATTTAGGGGAAACTCTGTGGAAGCATGGAGTCCCTGGATTAACTTTGGGGGGATAATGAGACCCATAAATTGTAGCTTTTTTTGGTTAATTTGCAAATATAATGGAGGGCAGTACATTTTTTTCTGAAGCAATAAAGGCTGTGAAGTGAATGTAAACCTCTAGCAACCGGAAGTACAGAGAATAAGAATTGTTGCAAATGGTGTTAGTCCTGGCACACCAGAAGACAATGGAAGGGTAAAGGAGAGGTGGCTGAAGCAAAAGAAGAAGCAGAAAATCAGGATGAGACCATAAAAAAAGAGATCAATAAGTTACAAACAAACAGAAAATTTCAATACATTACGAGAAGGGAGGTGCCATGGTCTGAATGTCTGTGTCTCCCCAGATTCATGTGTTGGAATCCTAATGCTCACGGTGTTAGAAGGTAGGGCCTTTGGGAGGTGGTTAGGTGATGAGGGTGGTGCCCTCATGAGTGAAATTAGTGCTCTTATGAAAGAGAGCCCACAGAGCTCCCTAGCCACTTTCACCACGTGAGGACACAAGAAGTTTGCCACCTGAGAGAGGGCCCTCATCTGACCATGCTGGCACTCCGATCTCAGACTTCCAGCCTCCAGAACTGTGAGAAACACATTCCTGTTGTTTATAAGCCACCCAGTCTGTGGTATTTTGTCAGAGCTGCCCAAAAAGACGAAGGCAGGAGGAATTGGAAGCTGATATCACAACCAATAAGTTTATTACTTATTGCTTGTTCTATCTACTTATGTTTCAGGTGGCAATGAATTGTACTCAGTTTTACTTTATATTGTTCATTCAGATATTCTCAAATTGTCCATTTATCATCAGTGGTTGTCAGTTGACAAATAAAATTTCAAAGTTTTACTGTAAACGTTTTATTCTAGTAGACTCAGAATTTTGAAGTCTGTAATAAGCAGACCAGTTCTTATGGAAGCCTGCTTGGGCTGGTCTATTCTTCCTGGAGATACTGGCTCTGTAGCAGTTACTGAGGGATCATGAACTGGTCTCTTGTCTAGAGCTGTAACTGTCCTGACAGAATTGTGAGGCTATCACAGTGCTAATGCCTGTTCTGAAGAAATCAATCCTTTTAGAAGGTCAAGAAGGACTATTGGTCATGGAACCACCTCTAGTTTTGGTGATTCGTGTGCACTGAAGGGCTGACCATATAGAGCCTGTATCAGATGGGGTGTTTTAGGGAAAAGAACCACATGTTTGCGCTGAGTGGTCAAATGCTATGGACACCTGACCGTAGGTACAGGTAGCTGGTGACCAGAGCCTAGTGTTTCTTAAGTAGAAATGTGTTGGGGCTTAAGGCCAGTTAGAACAGCCATATTGAAACTTTTTCAGCACTAAGCACAGATTTAAAGTAACTATTTGTTAAGTTCTCTAGGAAGAGATGAATCATAAACAGTCTTCACCCACAGAGAAACATATAAATGAAGACACCATTCCTGAGAAAGTGGATAAAATCATTCTGGACCTGCACCTGTGGCCACATATAAAACCAGTGTGAATATCGCCCAGTATTGATGACTTGGGGACCTGACTCTATGCCCAGAACATCCTTTGGCCTCCATGGAATTGGTCTGTTCACAGAATGGTTGGACCATTGCTTTATTGACAGCTGCATGCCAGCAGGTCCTGTCAACTGTGGTGGATTCCCAGCTGCCTACATAAATGCTGCAGCGCCTCGGGCTTGTTTTCTGTACATCCTTGAAGTGTTTCTTGAGACCACTCACCCTTGGCCTATTTACCCTTTCTCATTTCCGAAGGGAGATGTTTGAACAAACAAATAGCTTTTATTATCCTCACTGGCCCTGAGAAATTGAGTAGATTTTGACCTGTCTTGGATCCAGCTCCCAAATGGGGTTACATTTTAGGTTTTGCTTCTGGTCACCCCATCTTGACTGTGGATAAAAAGCAACAGTAACACGAATAGCATTTAACTAGGAAAGTGTGCGCCTTAACCGTCTCTGCTTAATGGAAGCAAACCGTTTCTTCTCCAGGTATCCCAAACATGCCTTATTGTGTCAATTTCTTCATGTTTTGTCAGTTTAACTTTTAAAGTGTATATATGTTTCTCCTTAATCATAATGACTACTATTTATTGAGCATATAATACAGAACAGGTATTTTTTGCATATTACTTCTTATTCTCAAAACAACCCTGCAATGAGGAAAACTAAACATCAGAAAAGTTTAGTAATTGGTCTAAGTGCAGAGAGTCGGTAAGTGGTAGAGTCAAAATTTGAAACCAAGGTTGCCTGTTCTAATTCTGAGTTCTTTGTATAACATCATGCTGCCTTTCACACTTAGTTCTTTTTTCCTTCCTAGGCACTAATTATCTCAAAAGATTACTGTAGAGAAATCAAAGGATCAAAGAAGAAAGGAAAGAAAAAATGAAGGAAGGAAGGAAGGGAGGGGTTTATTTAGGAAAAGGAAATAGGCATTACTATAGTGATTTTAAGTACACTTAGAGGAACTATTTGTGGTTATGTATTCCTTTGTGTTATACATGGTAAGGGAAAGATTAAATACACCCCACTTTAATCGTGGGCATAAAATACATGCTCAGAGAAGCTCTTTCCATTCATAACAACTCTATGATTCCATTATTCAGATCATTTTATTTTCAGTCTACTGGTTTGTTCATAAGGGTTCATGCTAAGAATTTTATTTCAGTACAACTGAAAAGAAATGTATTGAGATAATCCAATGCATCAAGATTTTCATTTCAGGAAAGGGATATATATCTGTGCATCAAATAATCAAATAAGGGAGATAAGTCTACTATATTTTCACTTAATGAGTCACCATGTGATACATACATTTTTCTCTAATGTACACTGGGTATCATTTTTAAAATTTTACTATAACTCCATTCCTTGAAAATCCACTTATTTACCATTAGGAAGTTGGCACCAGACACCATTTCTGCAGAATAGCTTTTCAAAACATAAACTTAAGAGTGGGATAACTTTTAACATTTTATATGTGGTTTGGTCACTTACCAGTGCATGAGAAAACAAAATCAAATACCATATTCTGGCCTTAAAAATGAATTTAAAAAATCACTGGAAAGAAAATGCTGAGCAGTGATAAAGAATAAGTATTTAATTTATACTGTCAGCTGTTGGATTAATAAGTAAGCAGATAATATAATGTATATGAAGGGTATCATTGGAAACATCTCTACCCATCCAGTTAGTCCATTAATATGGATGAGGATGGATTTTAATAGCTTTAATAATGCAATGCAGTAGATACACAGAGAATTCTATATATAGGCTCAAAAATAGATGCACATGTGACCTACTAATTGAGATCTCCCTGTTTAGATATAATTGCTTGGTAAATTATGCCAAGACTAGATGATATATATTTTACTGTTAATCACTAGTTAAAGAAAAGAATGAATTTATAGTATACATGCACTCATAATTTTGTGATTTTTTTATTCGGCATCTATATAATTAACGTTATTGCATTTCATGTACAATGGATATTCAAGGTGATAATTTCATGCAACAATCAATATTTTGGAGAAATACCATTAAAATGATATTTTAAACAGATGTAATTTTGCTTTTAGCAGAATAGAGAGTATGGAGTTTGACAACTGTACAATTTTCTTTGGGAAAATATTTATTACCAATTAGACATTACTAAGATGTGACAGAAGAATTCATTTTCATTCAAAATTGAGACAGTTTGGAATTTAAGTATTAAAATCTAGTATATAGAATTTCAGCTATCATAATTAAAAATATAATTTGCCATTGGCGGTCCTTAATATGCTGTTTCAAATGAGGTTATGTTGAATATTTGTTGAACAATTTTAGATTATTTCTTAATCTTAATCATTGGAGAAAGCCAAATTTAACTGTTTTATTTAGATTTTTCATTTGAGTAGTTAGAAAAGCAAAACTTGAATTACTTTAAATATACAAACAAAATCATCAGGACTTTTCCTGAAAACTCTATAATGGCAAATCGTTTCCTTTCAGGTTCAAAAAGACAAGGTATGGTTAATAGGCTTATAACTCTTGGAAGATTCTGGATAAACTTTAATAACCTCTATCCTAATATTCAGTTAAAAAATGCATAATCAGAGTTAAACTGCTTTGAACACATAAGGATAAATGAAATTTTTTCAAACATTTAAGCAAAATTTCTATGTTTACATGACTCTTACTGCCTTGAATGCATAAAAATATATAAAAATTAAAAGAAAATCAAACAGATAAGATTGGCTTTGTGAATTTTTGAAATTTAAAGACAAATGTTAGAAACCATAATCCTGGCTTAATTATGTTATGATTCATCAATAGATAAATCTTCCGTATAGTAGAAAAAACAGTATATAATGACTAAATTTCAGAAACCAGGGAAGAAGTTTCAGTACCTCTCAGGTTTGCCAAAGAGCTAAGTTTTTGATAATTACCATGTACAGGAAGTGGCACCTGTGCAAAGGATTGTTTTGTACAGAGCATTTCTAAGCTTGAGGGGCACGTGGTGGCCTTGTATGACAAGGACCTTGGGAGGAGAACCAGAACATCTCTGGAGTTCCTCTGACGTGCTTTTCCAACAGTAGCTATAACTCTGAGAAAATGCTGGGTGGGTACAGAGCCTCTCAGCTATTAGAGTCAGTTCTGATTTCCTTTGTCTCACTTTCTGTGATACCAATGTGGGAACCATCACCAGGCTGTTGGAAAAACTTTCATTCCCATGGCTGTGTATGTTTAAAGAGATATGCTTTCTGATTATTTTAAATGAATTTTGAATTAATCAGAATCTTAAATTTTTATATAAATTAGTACTTCTCAGAACTGACCACTGACAGAAAAGTAAATAAATAAATGCTACCTCTAAAAATTAGGAAGTGAATACAAGAAAGGTAACAATGTAACTCTGAAAGTCTTGAAATATTTTTAATTGAGATGTCTATGCATATAAGATAGGTAGCATCCTACATTTTAGTAAAACTGCAGAAACTAATATTCCTGGTTAAATTATTCTCCAACTCATCAATAGGTAATATATCAAACCCATAAATTAAGAATTTTAATTAAGAAGTAAACAAATTATCTATAAACTATTTGCATTGAAAGTACTATTCTTTTTGTTTCTCTATAGAACAAATATTTAGATTTGTTTTCTTTTACTTAAACATTGAATTTCAAGGCCAATTTTTTTTAACTATTATTAACAAGAGGCTAACATTATTTCTGTTGCTAGAGGATAATTATTCATTTCTCAATAAAATCACATATTCTCTCTTTTTATTAAGGGCAGCAGAAATGTATATGTACTACTAAATATTTTCTTCAAAAACTTGAAGTAAAGGTTCCTTTATAAATAAATAATTGTTTATTATTAGTATTATTAATAATTATTAATAATTCTAATATTATTACATATTCTTACCTTTAAACTTGATTAAAAGAAGACTTTTAAAAAATTTGCATGGTTTTGATCAGGGTTATGTAATTATCTTTACCGAGGAAATTATTTTAGGATGCATTACTAAAATTATTTTAAGAATTACTGAAAAAAAATGGACAAATGCCCATCCATATTAGAAATGCCAGCTTATTCAAATTTTACATTTGTAAAATATGCCTGTATATCTTAAATAGTGATGAAGAGAGGGATGGGCATACACAAGGAATACATTTTCAGGAGCCCGAGTTAGCTTCTGACCCAGAAACTTCATAGGGCTTATTCTCTATGTCACTGGTAATTAGCTGCTAAGAGATGGTTAACTGATTTTTTCATCAACCTCACTAAATAGTTGTATGACATTGTATGACAATTTGTTTCATCTAAGAGGACATAGATTCCTAACGCTTTCCTGAGAAAGTCAGACAGGATCTATCTCTAAATTTTCTTACTGAAATTGACTTCTAAAACTATGATATTGATATAAATGGAGATTTTCACTAATTCCAAACATAGAAGGGACAGTTGTATAGTTTGGGCCAGGATATGTGAAACACAGGAAGTAGGGAATGTGTTACAACTTTGTCTGTGTGTGTGTTTTGTTGGCAACGAATTTACTATGACAGTTTTTTACTTAAGAATAATTTTATTGTCAGAGGATTGAAATTGTCCGTTTCTAGGTTTGTTCTCTTCTTTTTTTTTGTAACACACCCAGTTATTGTTTTCCAGCTTCTTCATTTTACAGTGGATGATCTTGGGCCAATGAAATAGATTTTGTTGATCTTTGAATTGGTTTTCATAACTGTGATCACATCTATTATACTTTTACTATAATTTCAAAGGCTCCTCAGATGAGAAATAAGAGGGAAGTAACCATTTCTATTGCGATATTTCCAGGACCCAAGTCTACTTGGAGGGTCTGCACGGGGACAGGACCCAGGTCTATATGGGGGGGGAATGGAAATAAAAATAGAAATATCACAGTGAAAATATCACAGTCATTGATCAAATATGACAGAAAGGTAATGCACCCATTTGACAAAGGGAAACAGCCCCACCAATTAATGGGGGAATACCTCAGCAGATAAGAGAAGATTAAAAGCAAATTGAAGAGGATATGCCACTTGAAATGAGGGTCACAAGTGGTTGGAGAGATACAAAAAGACACAGAAAATGAGATAATATCCTAGTTTAAGATCATTTTGCTAAGAGGAGTTAGAATGAGGACTTCTTAAAGGGTTATTTTCCTGCTTAGACATCTTTACAGAAAATTTGGAAAATGCAAGCAAAAAGGCAATACATTTATGAAGTTAGAATTAATTTATTTGGACTTGGGAGATATAAAATTAGTATTTTATGTGGAAATACTAAATAGATTAAAAGGCAAATGTGAACTGTACTAAATGCATATTAGAAGGGATTATAAAATTTCCATTTATAACATGTTATGATTCATATCTAACATAGCTAAGTTTTCAATAACTTTATATCCTCAAGGTTATACAATAATACATGGTGCTATCTATTCCAAATAATAGTTATACTTCAGCTAGTATTTTTAGTGTGATACTTAAGCCCAATGTTTTTTAGTCATTTCAATATCAGTATACATGCATGTTCAGGATATTCTTTCATTTAAATCTGTTATTTATCATTTAATAGAATTACCACAAATGCTTAAGAATTTAAAATATATCAAGCATACTAATCCCATTTTACAGATGAGAAAATTGAGGAACAGAGATGTGCCCAGGGTCACATAGTAAGCAAGTGCCAGAGCCAGAATGTCCCCCCAGCCATAGGGCTTAAGAGACCATGGTTTTATCATTACCCTCTGTTGCATATCACACTATACTGCTACTTGTAAGAAATTAGAATAATTTTACAAAACTATAATGCTTTTTTTAAAGAATTTAAGGTAAAATTTGCAAGATCTTCTTTAAACAAAACTCAGAATTTTTCAAAAAGCATTTTATTTTTTAATTTATTTTTTATTGAAGTATAGTTGATTTATAATGTTTCAGGTGTACAGCAAAGTGGTTCAGTTACATATATATGTATATATATATATATTCTTTTTCATATTCTTTTACGTTATAGCTTATAACAAGATACTGAATATAGTTCCCTGTGCCACAGTAGGTCCTTGCTGTTTATCTATTTTACATATAGCAGGGTGTATCTGTTAATCCCAAATTCCCAATTTATCTCTCCCCCCCCCACTTTCCCCTTTGGTAACCATAAATTTGTTTTCTATGTTTGTGAGGCTATTTCTGTGCAAAAGCCATTTTAAATGGCTTTTAACACTGTTCTCTACAGTCGTTTTGTAACATAATATCAGAATTTGACATACAAAAATGGAGATAATTGATATCTTATCTAAACATACTTTTGTATTTGAGATGGGAAATGCTCATGGTAAGAGCATTTTGATATTGTAATTAACTATCAAATGGAACATTTCCATTTTGTTTTTCTTTTATTGTCCTTTTGCAGATATATTTTTTGTTTGGAAGAGCTAATTGCTTGTCTATGGAGGGCAGAATGTTTTCACTCAGCCCTTAAATTTCAGTACTAATGTTGCTGCAACAATTAAATGTACCAGCCAAAGTGCTAACTTAGCGTACTACACTTCCCTCTTAAGTTATTTTCAAGAGTTATTATTTCCTTTCTTTGAAAATAACTAATAATTTGTTCCTTCACAACACTTTGTTCCTTGATATTTTAATATGCAAAAATCAGCATTTCTGCTAGCTTTCTTTGCATTATAGAAATGTCTAAAGAGGCAAATTTAAAATTCCCTTATGGTATAATTTCCAATATTAGCAGTCTTGTGAAGTGCAGATTGAAAATTTCAGCATAGATTTTTACAATTTTTCTATGAAAATATCTTTGGATTAAAATATAATCACATTACAGAATTTTTAAGTGTCTAATTAATATTTTGACACATTCCACCAAATTCCAGCATGAGTCCTATGATTTTCAACTAGCATTACAAATGCCAACACGAGTCATATGATTTTCTATATTATTGAATATAAATTCATTAACTTTTGTCATTTTGATGATGTTTGAACAGTATGAAAATTGGTTATCTTTTCTTCCAAGGGCCAATCATTGAGTTTCCTTTAACATCAATGGACTCAAAATTTTCAAATGAAAATCAGACTTTCTCAGTTGCTTGACTTTGTGTTTTTCAATGTTGGATGTCAAATCACTATTTACCTTTCTCTAAATCATACCATTGGAGAGCAGAATTTTCACCATTTCTTATTCTGCTTCAGCACCAATAACTTTTTGGTAGTATTGCCGGATACTGGTCAATATTAATAACAATAGTAATGACAACTATTAATGTTATTGAGCATTTAATACTTACCGGGCAATGTTCTAATTTACTTGTATTATTACCTTATTTAATTTTCTCTACAACCATTTGTGGTTGAGGTTAAGTAGCTCTCCCCAAGGTCACACAACTAGTAAGTGGAGAATCTAGGCTTAAACTCCACACAGTGTGTCCTCAGAGCCCCTAATTCTCACTGTAGCCTCTCTAAATGATTCACTCTGACAATGTGACTTCATTTTCCACATTATTAACTTAGAAACTTCATAGAAGCAAATTGAACCTTAGCTGATATTTAACCTTATTATCAAATTCAACTAGTCCTTATTATGCTGACACCGGTCTCCTAAAATAAAATAGTTCTGACCTTATAAGGTTTAAATGTTTCATTGTAATGTGATATTTCGGATTCCTGGGAATAATTGCTGTGCTATTTTATTTTAATTGCCATGCATAGCATACCATGGAATGGAGAATTCTTCCATCAAACTTGAACTCTCAGGTACTCCTATGATAATAAATCTTGGAATTTTAAGTATTTGGTTCTGTTGAATTTATTTGGTGGTTGACGGCGCTCACACTCTTTGTGTTAGCACAGCTTACGTTGACTGCAGTGATATCACCCTGAGCATTATTATATTTTTATATTTTCAATTTATGTATTGTGGGGAAAAAAGTAGGGGGGATACAGATGAACTGGTTTTAATGTCTTAAAAAATTCCACAATATGGCAGAGCACTCTAAAAATAACATTAAACATGTCCATGGTAAGTAACTTTAGTCCCCAGCGCGTACAGCAAGGACTCTCATTGTCTGTAAAAGTCTGTTATTCATTTGTAGCTCTTCAGAACTGTGTCTCTATTTGACTGGAACTCTTTACTGCCTGTTACTGCTATCATACTGCAAACTTACTGGATGTTCCAGGAAACATTGTATCTTTCTTTAGGGTTCTCTTGGTCTTACCCAAGTTACTTGCCTTTTGTTAGCTGTAAATTGAACCTGGCAGCTCTATACCATGCATGGCCAGTTCCTCCATAGTAGAAAAAATAAATTACACATATTAATCAAAATTTAGTGGTGGTACTATAGCTCACAAGGTGATAACTCAGGGCTTTAGGAAATGTAATATCTGTAGATATTCCTGTGGTATATTCAGAGATCCTTATGCTGTGTGATGACATGGATTTAGAGTGAATTAGAAGGTTGTGAAATTAGAACGGGACTCTCTCTTTTACTTAAAACTGTGAGTGACTAGGCACAATATCTCACAATTATCTATAAACATCAGAAGCTACTTGAAATTTGGAATCTTCATTATAATAATATCACCATTTGGAGAAGGACTGTGCCTTTCAAAACCTGGGACTTTACTTCTATTTATGAAAGTAATGTAAATGGTCCCACCATAGGTAAGTTACTAAAAGGTAGGATGCTTCTTATCAAGCCCTTGGAATCCTGTGGCATCAGAACACCATCTAAAGCTATCTAGAGAGAAAAGCACAGGATAGAACCACAGTTCTCAGCCTGAGTTCATTCATCAGGATCTACATGGGAGCTTATTTAGAAACACATATTCACAGATACCACTTCAGAAACGCTGGATCAGAACTTGGGGGTGGGAGTGGGGTAGTGGTGAGAACCTGTATTTCAACTGTCCACAAATATACGTCCAAGAATTCTTAGGTTTCTTCGGAGGATCCCTTGGGAATCCCTGCTGTAAACTAGTGTTTGCAGTCAGACATCCTGATTTTGGATTCAGCTTTACCATTTACTAGCTCATCAGTACTTCAGTTCCCCCTTTATAATATATATTTGAGGAGTGGCTGGGCGCATGAGACATATTACATGTTCACTGCCTCCCACGAGACTTGATCCCTATTATGGTTTCTGTATTGAGGGCAATTACTGTTAAAATTGTCATCCTCAGCTACACTTGTGAGGTTAGACATCACAGATAATACCTGTTGGGCCTGGGTATGAAGGCATTACATTCTTGGAAAAGAAAATGAATCCTCCTCTGTAACCACTCTGGAAGTTGAGGCTTGATTCAAAAAACTTGATTTCTCATTTTCACTGGAATATATACATGTAGATAGATATCTATATCTATATCAAGACCATGAATCCACATAAAGATTCTTTGTATGTAAATCTTTATTGTATAAAGAATCTATATGTAGGTCTTCCCTGCTGGCACAGTGGTTACAGATAATACCTGTTGGGCCTGGGTATGAAGGCATTACATTCTTGGAAAAGAAAATGAATCCTCCTCTGTAACCACTCTGGAAGTTGAGGCTTGATTCAAAAAACTTGATTTCTCATTTTCACTGGAATATATACATGTAGATAGATATCTATATCTATATCAAGACCATGAATCCACATAAAGATTCTTTGTATGTAAATCTTTATTGTATAAAGAATCTATATGTAGGTCTTCCCTGCTGGCACAGTGGTTAAGAATCCGCCTGCCAATGCAGGGGAAACGGGTTCGAGCCCTGGTGCAGGAAGATCCCACATGCCACGGGGCAACTAAGCCCGTGCGCCACAACTACTGAGCCTGCGCTCTAGAGCCCACGAGCCACAACTACTGAGTCCGCGTGCAACGAAGAGTAGCCCCCGCTCGCTGCAACTAGAGAAAGCCCACACGCAGCAACGAAGACCCAACGCAGCCAAAAAAAAAAAAAAAAAAAGAAAAGAAAAGAGATGTGTACTTAAGATTTAATGAAATTAATAATTTCCTTGCTTTATCAAGGACATTTAAAAAAAGAATCTATATGTAAAGATTATATATGTATAACGATTAGATAGATAAAATAGCCAAGTCTTCCAAAAGCTAAAGAGTGATGTAAAAACTTATCTTTTTCAGAGTTCTTTTTGATATTCTATTGGTGCAGTTGGCTGTATTCATTCAAGGCAGACCATTCCATTTTCCACTTTGTATTGTTTGGTTTTACTAACTTATTTTGCAGTGCTACAAGCAAATAACTTATGATAGCAACAACATATCAATTTTGTATCAATATAACTTCTAGTGTACTTGTAAAATGCCCTGTTTAGCCATCAGTCATTTCTGTGAAAGGTTATCAATGCCTCAGACGAAAGAGGTGGCGCACATCTATCTGGTTTTGCGTGATAATCCTTCTGATACAGATACAAAAGAGTATATGTAGATGCAGGAAAGAACAACTTCTTGCTGTGGTCGTGGTTGTCCTTTAAAAATCTGGGTGGATTTAAGACGGGGAAATGGAAAGTAGAGTTTCTTTGAAAAAAGCTGAGAAGGGTGATGGGGTGAGCACATGTATCCTTGCCAGGTTTCCTTTTGCTGCTGTAGTCAGGCTTTCTTCTCACTTAAATTTTTATTGTGCTTCATGCAACCTTCAACAACCTGTCAATTGCAACCATGATCCTTCTGGGTTTCTATATCAAGAGTAATGACACAGCCACACACATTCCCAGAAATGAGTCTAACAACCTTATATAGAATTAAGAGGCCGCCCAATCCTCATAAATCAGATAAAAGGTACTATGCTATTTAATTTTTATTATATCTTATCTCCTTAGAGGAGAACAACCATGTAATTTGTATTCTACAAATGTCTTTAGAACTATATCTTTTTAAAATATTAATTTAAATGATTAAATAATTACCTCTTAGCTTTCTTTTTATAAAATCAAATTATCAGTGCACTAAATTTTTTATTGACTAAATATTGGTGACTTTTTTATAGCTAACTTGTACATTGTCAATAACTTTTGTGGTTATTCTGTTATTCTGTGATTTATATCTCATATGTCTTGCTATTCATTTCTAAGCATGTTTGCCTACCATTCGCAGGGCAACTCTATGCAACAACTTTAAAGAAGAGTGAAACTTATTTTTGCTGTTTTCTCTTTGCTGTGTGCTCCTCTCCTAGGCACTCAGAGTTCCCAAGCTCCCTTCACTCTATATTGAACTTTCCAAAAGTGGTACACTCGGGGACCAAACTGCCTGGTGTGAAATCCCAGCCTGATCACTTACTAACTGTGCAGCCAGGAACTAGGTTGTAGCTTCTTCTTTATCTTACTTTCTATGTATAGAAAATGAAGATAATAATAGTACATATTCCATAGAAATGCTTGATAAGTATTATCATCATTACCCTCGGCTCTTTAAGTCACCCTAACAGGCACATGACTGATTCAGATTCCTTGTGATAAATATCCTGGTGAATTTGCATAGCATTTCCACAAAGCAAGCTCTCCCACCCTGCCCGGTGAAGGCAACATCAACTAGAGGCAGGAAGAGTCTGGGGGATGGGCCTTGATGTCCCACATTTCTGAAATCTTACCTTAGAAATGTGATGATGCAGTTCATCCTTACATTAGCAAACCATTCTCCATCTTGTCAAATTGTATTATTTCTGAATTTATTTCATCTGAAGCTCAGAGAACCACTTTATCCCCTTACTGTTTGGTATTGACCTTGAATCCCAAGAAGCAAGTTGCTCTTCTGTCGCTGAGCTGGTCCTGAAGCATCACGCAGTCCTGTCAGTCCTTCTTGCCAGAGACTCAGTTTGGGTCTTCATTTCTTCTCACCTGTGATACAGAAAGTACCTCCAAACATCCATTCCTGGATGGCTTTACCCCCTTGTATTAGTTTGCTAGAGAAGTCATGACAAAATCCCACAGACTGGTGGCTTAAACAACGGAAGTTTATTTTCTCATGGTTCTGGAGTCTGGAAGTCCAAGATCAAGGTGCCATTGGCTTCCTCTGAGACCTCTCTCATTGGCTTGCGATGCCCGTCTTCTTGCTGCTTCTTCCTACGGTCTTCCCTCTGTGTGTGCGTGCCCTTATTACCACTTTGTATGTCCAAATTTCCGCTTATAAGGACTCAAATCAAATGGGATTAGGGAAGACCCCCTACGACTTCATTTAACTTTCATTATCCCTTTAAATGCTCTGTCTTCAAAACAGTCCCGTTTTGAAGTCCTAGGGCTTTGGGCTTCAGCATATAAAATCAGGGTGGGATGGAGGGCATTCAGCCTGTAGCCCCCCCTTCTAATACCTTGTTCACACTTCTGTCCTAATAATGTTTCTAAAACAAGGGACTGATCTTGTTCATCATATGTTTTGAACCTTTCACTGTTTCTCTCCTCTTCCACAGAAATCCACATGACTTTGTATAGCATACATAACCTGACACTTTTAATAAATTAATTGAGACTGCCAGGGATGCTGTAATGAGGATTATCCAGGTGTGGATAAGACCATTCAATTGACATCAAATCCAGGTATACCCAAAATTACAGAAGTAGCTAAATGCCTGCTAATAATCCTAAAGTGGAACGTAAATTCAATACATTGTTTAAGTCCTATCATGAACCACTTTGGCTCAACAGCCAATATCAACAGCTATAATGATGTGGATACATTTAGAATAGTTTTTAGCATAATTTAAAAAATCAATTATCATATACAGACTTGCATTGAATGTGAGCATAAAAGCACGTTCAACATACTGCTGCATCCATATCCCTAAATAAAAGAACCCCTTATAAAAGAATTGCAAATCTGAACAAGACAAGACTGTGATATTAATAATTGCCTTCAAGTAGAGATTTATACCTAGTATAATTCCTGGCTATTGCTGTTGAAATTTGTAATGGCAAATTAAAGCTGCTTTAAAGCCACGAGAGAAGTCAAGATGAGTCTTTCATTCTGTCTGGTAAGTGGGATTGATCCTTAATGAAAAAGTTAACTTTTTAATGAATTTAACTGGAATTTATACTCCAAAGCACTAAATGCAGGTAATTAGCGATGCCATGCTACCTATAATCACCTTTGCTATTAAAAGCATGCCAGGTAGGTACTGAATACATGTATAATCATATCATTTTCTAACTGGAAAGTTTATAACTGTAACCCAGGAGTTTATTCAGAGGTTAATTTCTACCAAGGAGTATTTTTATTTTTCACGTGAAATGCCTTACTCTTAGTTTAAAAGGAGTGTTCTATTGTAAACAGTTTTTTCATTGTCTTTGCTGAGGAGTTGGAAAAAATTGTTTATGTACAGTTGTTCACTTTTTTTCCCCTTGTAAGTTAGTGCTTCTGGGCCTTCAAGTACTGAGGATTTTGCACTAGCTACATTATTTTTCCATTATTTGTTTGAAAAAGGCACAGTACTTTAGTGTATCTCTTACTCCTTACCTGAATCTTCTTAATGTTTCTGACAAAAGAGAAGTACAGATGGGAAGTTACATTTCTTTACTTCATATGTTGAAAGCAGTGACACGACTAATCCTATTTATAATAGCACAAATTTTAAATATAACGACGCCTTACATTTTAGTGGTGCAGAAAATAATGGAAAGCTGATGCCCCTGATTAATATCATTGCATATTAAAAACAGCTACTTAGGGCTTCCCTGGTGGCGCAGTGGTTGAGAGTCTGCCTGCCGATGCAGGGGACACAGGTTCGTGCCCCGGTCCGGTGGCCGCTGAGCCCGCGCGTCCGGAGCCTGTGCTCCGCAACGGGAGAGGCCACAGCAGTGAGAGGCCCGCGTACCGCAAAACAAACAAACAAAAAACAGCTACTTAGCTTTCAACTGAAGCATTTGCAGCTGGATTATATGATCTTTGAGTAAATTTTACTGTGGTAAAGGACCTGCATGCTAACATATTTTTGCATTAATCTTTATTAATAATTAATTCACTCACAGAAACATTCAGCTTATTTACAGAGACAGTATCAATAGGATTTTGCTGACTGCATCAATAGGATTTTTTTTCAGATGGGATAATATGTGCTTTATCATAAAATTGTATGATGGATAATATTTTCAGTCATCTGCTGGAATAACCCACAAAAGACTGTATATGTTTTTTTTTATTTACATGTTTTTTTTTAAGATTTATTTATTATTTATTCATTTAGTTAGTTTTTAGTTTTGGCTGCGTTGGGTCTCAGTTGCGGCATGCAGGATCTTTGCTGAGGCGTGCGGGATCTTCCGCTGTGGTGTACAGGCTTCTCTCTAGTTGTGGCATGCGGGTTTTCTCTCTCTAGTTGTGGTGCGAGGGCTCCAGAGTGCGTGGGCTCTGCAGTTTGCAGCAGGAGGGCCCTACTTGAGGTGTGTGAGCTCAGTAGTTGCGGCGTGTGGGCTTAGTTGCCCCGCAGCATGTGGGATCCTAGTTCCCTGACCAGGGATCAAACCTGCATCCCGCAACGGGAGAGGCCACAGCAGTGAGAGGCCCGCGTACCGCAAAACAAACAAACAAAAAACAGCTACTTAGCTTTCAACTGAAGCATTTGCAGCTGGATTATATGATCTTTGAGTAAATTTTACTGTGGTAAAGGACCTGCATGCTAACATATTTTTGCATTAATCTTTATTAATAATTAATTCACTCACAGAAACATTCAGCTTATTTACAGAGACAGTATCAATAGGATTTTGCTGACTGCATCAATAGGATTTTTTTTCAGATGGGATAATATGTGCTTTATCATAAAATTGTATGATGGATAATATTTTCAGTCATCTGCTGGAATAACCCACAAAAGACTGTATATGTTTTTTTTTTATTTAAATGTTTTTTTTTAAGATTTATTTATTATTTATTCATTTAGTTAGTTTTTAGTTTTGGCTGCGTTGGGTCTCAGTTGCGGCATGCAGGATCTTTGCTGAGGCGTGCGGGATCTTCCGCTGTGGTGTACAGGCTTCTCTCTAGTTGTGGCATGCGGGTTTTCTCTCTCTAGTTGTGGTGCGAGGGCTCCAGAGTGCGTGGGCTCTGCAGTTTGCAGCAGGAGGGCCCTACTTGAGGTGTGTGAGCTCAGTAGTTGCGGCGTGTGGGCTTAGTTGCCCCGCAGCATGTGGGATCCTAGTTCCCTGACCAGGGATCAAACCTGCATCCCCTGCATTGTAAGGCGATTCTTTACCACTGGACCACCAGGGAAGTCCCTTGTATGTATTTTAGTGTAGAAAAATAATATTTTATCATCGATTAAAATTCTAATAATTTTAAAGGAAGTTCCTATAATTGAATATTATTAGCTTAATGAATATGTGAATATAATACTGAGAAGAAGAAACCGGATGGCTGTGTGAATGTGAGGAAAGAAAAGAAAATTTTAAAATATGTAATCATAAATAAATGCTTAGCCTTAAATATCATAAATATAAAGGGAGATGAAATTCTACAAAGAACACTATGAAAGATACCAGTACCCTCAAGTAAAAAATTTAGCACCCCACCCATTTTTTAAAAATTTACCACAAAACAGCACCATCCTTTTACCACCTCTTGGTTGATAGCAATATTATGAGTATTTTCATTAAAGGCAAACTGGACTTAGAGCAGTAATTATGGGCTATTAACCGTGTATCACCCTGTATAACTGGGGGTACGCTGTGTAATGACTACATTTTAGAAGCCAAGCCAGAAATTTCAGTCTCTCAAGTGTGCCAAGGAGTTAAGTTTGGAATGATTACCATGTACAGGAGCAGCACCTGGGCAAACTATTGTGGGGCACAGAGTGTTTCTTAGCCAAAGTGTCACTTTGTGGCCATGGATGACCAGGATTTGGGAGGAGAGCCAGAAGATCTCTGGAGTTCCTCTGATGTGCTTTTCCAACTGTAGCTATAACTTCAGGAAAAAGCCAGGTGGATACAGAGCCTGTCAGTTTTAACTTTAGAGTCAGTTCTGATCTCCTTCATGTCACTTTCTGTGATGCCAGTGTGGGAGCCTTCACCAGGCTGTCACAAGAACTTTCATTCCAGCCACCCCTCCCATGGCTGTGCCACTTGTCTCAGTGCATGTCTAAGGAGATATGCTCTCTGGCAATTTTTAAGTGGATTTTGTCTTAGAATCTTAAATCTTTATATAAATTATTATTTCTCAGAAATGACCACTGACATAAAAATAAATAAATAAATGTTGCTGCCTTCTTTAAAAATTAAGAATTGGATACAATAAAAAGCATAGTAATACAATGTAACTCTGAAAGCCTTAGAATATTGTCTATTGAGATTTCTATGAATATTAGATATCAGAGTACATTTTAGTAGTAATATTGATACCTGATATTTTATGTAATGTATAGAATTTATAAAGTACTTTTCATCTGTGTTATTTAATCTTCATAATAACCTATGAGATACATAATGTAGTTTTTCCTATAATATAGTTATTATTATGCCATTTTACATATGAAGAAACTGAGTTCAAGAGGGGTTAAAGAACAGCTTGAGATCAGCATTCTCCAAGGATGATCTTCTCTCTTCACTGAATTGCCATTGAGTGGTAGCTACCGTTGCCAGAACAGTTCCCAGCGCTTTATGACATGAACATAGATAAAGGTAGTTTCCCACTTGGATGTATCCCAAGAGAGCTCTTCATCTCCTGGACTTTCTCACAGTTAATGGTACCAACATCCTTTCAATAAGCCAAAGTAGAACCAGGAACCATCTTAGAAAATTCTTTTCCTTTGTCCTCATCCCCGATTAATCATCTCCAAGGACCACTTCTTAATTATTTTTCACTCTCTACCTTCCTCTCTCTCCATCCTGCCACCATCTTTCATCAGGTGGTCATCACCCAGCTTCTACACTGTTGCAGTGTTCCCTAGGCTGATTACTCTCTTTGTGTCTTGTCTCTCATGCTTGTCATCTATCCTACACAAAGATGCCCAGATGACCTTTCTGAAGCATAAATATGACCAAATCATTCCCTAACACACTTCGCTGTCTCCTTGTCCAAATGTCTCACCATGGCCCTAAGCTCTCCCATGACCTCTCTTTATTGACTTCTGTGGCCATTTCTCCCTTGAACTCCCACTTCAAAGAGTATAGCCCAGAGATATTAAACTTCTCAATGTCCTAAGCCCACAGAATGCCTTTTTTTCTTGTTATTTTCTCCACTAGAGAAAATAACACATAAAATTAGGGGAAGCTTCATGGAGAAAGTGTTTTCTAAGTATGTAGACATGGACGGTGTTTAGGAATTTTCCAGCTGACAGTGGCAAGTAGCATTTCAGAGAGGGAAGCCACTAATTGCCTAATATTTTAAGAAAAAACGTGTATGGTATTTGAGAAATGAAATTGTAGAGGTATCTAAAATATGAAGAGCTTCATCTGAATTTTATACTAGGAATAAACACTCATAAGTTTATTCACTCAACAAATAACAAATGCTCATTCAGCACCTAAGATGGGTGAGCAATGCTGTATTCTAGGTGTTGTATATATAGCAGTGAGTACCACCCCCCCACACACAAACATTCCATGAGGAGTCCCTTCCCTCATGGATCTTAAAACAAATAGTCACAAATATAAGTGTAAAGTTTGCACTGTGATTGAAGCACATGTGAAGAGGTAGTTCTAATACAACCTATGATAGGTGATTTGACATGGGGAGGTCGGAGGGCTTTCCTATGGAAGAAAAATTGAACACAGTTTTATTTAAAGAAAAAAAATACCTTTGAAAGAGGTAACAATAACTCTTGGCAGCTTTATAATCAAAATATATCCAGAATCTGATCACTTCTCACTATGCCCAGAGCTACTACTCCTGACCAAGCCCCCAACATATTCTCAGGTGGATGGCTGCCATATCTTATTGCAACAGCCAGAGTGTGCCGTTAAAACCTAAGCAAGGCCATGTCATGCTCTCACAAAGTTCTTCAATAGCTTCCCATTTCATGTGGAGAAAAAGCCAAAATCCTAACAAAGACCCATAAGAGTCCACCTTATCTTGCCCCATTACCTAATTCCCACTCCTCCATTTGGTACCCACTTTGCTATAGGTACACTGGATGCTTGGCTCCAATCAAACCTGCCATTCAGGCTTCCCACCTCCAGACATTTATTTACTGCTCTGCCTAGGATGCTCCTTCCATACCCATTTCAGGTCTGTGCTCAAAGTATGCTTTCTCTATGAAATTGTGAGCATATACCCCTCTTTAGTCCAAGCATTTCCCATCCTATCCTTTTTTTTCTCCTTTATTTTTCTTCATAGTACTCATCATCATCATGGGAAACTACTTATTTGCTCATTCGTGTCTGTCTCCATATGACTAGAATATAAGCGCCATCATTTTCATGTGTTATTTTAACCAGAGGTTTCCATCTATTATTTTGCTTCTAAATTGTCATTTCTAGAATAGCGTCTGGCTTGTGCACAAATAGTTAATGTTTAGTAAATATTTGCTGAGTGTATGAGAAGCCGACTGAAAATGAAAATGAGGAGAATTTATGCAAATGTAAGAAATATACAAAGGACCTGTAATAGGAGAGACCTAGAACTTAAGAGTAATGGTCATAAGGTCAGTGTGAGATTAGGCTAGAATGGCAGGTACATCTCAGATCATGAAGAATCTCATAATATTGGTATTTAACTTAAGCACAATGAAAAGATCTTGAATGTATAAGTGGGACACGTGACTCAATCAGCTTTGAATATTGCAGAACTGTTGGGAACATATCAATTAGGGGTTGTAATATTACTTTGAGTAAGATGGGAGAAAGAAAGAAGCCGATGGATTCAAGAGCTAGTTTACAAGATTCAAGAGTAGATTGGATGTGGAGGATAGGTATGAGATAGATTTTAAGGATAACGCTAGTTTTCTTCCACTACCCTAAGGAGCTCTAGAAGAAGGCCAGATTTGGGGAGCAGAAACTCATGAGTTAGCTGTGGATATATTGGGCCTCAGTGTTTTGGTGACATCCAAGGGGAGCATCAAGTGGCCAGTTGATACAAAGGTCTGGAGCTGAGGTGAAGGTAGATATTTAAGAGTCACTTGAGGCTATAGAATTTAGGAATGAAAGGTCTTCCAGGGCCTCTCAAACTTTAATAAATCACTTGCAGATTTTGTTACAGTGCAGATTCTGCTGGAATAGGTCAGGGGTGAGTCTGATATTCTACATTTCAACAAGCCTTTTGGTGATGATACTGCTGCTGGTCCTTGTATCATATTTTGACTTGCAAAGTACCTATTCCTAGGTAGCCTGTTTAATTACTGAAAGAAATGAGAATAAAGACTTCCAGTGGGAGATAGCCTCATCCACCAGAAGGCAGACAGCAGAAGCAAGAAGAACTACAATTCTGCAGCCTGTGGAAGGAAAACCACATTCACAGAAAGATAGGCAAAATGAAAAGGCAGAGGACTTTGTACCAGGTGAAGGAACAAGATAAAACCCCAGAAAAACAAATAAATGAAGTGGAGATAGGCAACCTTCCAGAAAAAGAATTCAGAATAATGATAGTGAAGATGATCCAGGACCTCAGAAAAAGAATGGAGGAAAAGATCGAGAAGATGCAAGAAATGTTTAACAAAGACCTAGAAGAATTAAAGAACAAACAAACAGAGATGAACAATACAATAACTGAAATGAAAAATGCACTAGAAGGAATCAATAGCAGAATAACTGAGGCAGAAGAACGGATAAGTGACCTGGAAGACAGAATAGTGGTATTCACTGCCTCAGAACAGAATAAAGAAAAAACAATGAAAAGAAATGAAGACAGCCTAAGAGACCTTTGGAACAATATTAAACGCAAGAACATTCACATTATAAGTGTCCCAGAAGGAGAAGAGAGAGAGAAAGGACCCGAGAAAATGTTTGAAGAGATTATAGTCGAAAACTTCCCTAACATGGGAAAGGAAATAGCCACCCAAGTCCTGGAAGCTCAGAGAGTCCCAGGCAGGATAAACCCAAGGAGAAACACGCCAAGACACATACTAATCAAACTGACAAAAATTAAATACCAGAAAAATTATTGACAGTAACAAGGGAAAAAAGACAAATAACATACAAGGGAACTCCCATAAGGTTAACAGCTGATTTCTCAGCAGAAACTCTACAGGCCAGAAGGGAGGGGCACAATATATTTAAAGTGATGAAAGGGAAGAACCTACAACGAAGATTACTCTAGCTAGCAAGGATCTCATTCTGATTCGATGGAGAAATCAGAAGTTTTACAGACAGGCAAAAGCTAAGAGAATTCAGCACCACCAAACCAGCTCTATAACAAATGCTAAAGGAACTTCTCTAAGTGGGAAACACAAGAGAAGAAAAGGACGCACAAAAACAAACCCATAACAGTTAAGAAAATGGTAATAGGAACATACATATCGATAATTACCTTAAACGTGAATGGATTTAATGCTCCAACCAAAAGACACAGACTGGCTGAATGGCTACAAAAACAAGACTCATATATATGCTACCTACAAGAGACCCACTTCACACCTAGGGACACATACAGACTGAAAGTGAGGGGATGGAAAAAATATTCCATGCAAATGGAAGCCAAAGAAAGCTGGAGTAGCAATACCCATATCAGATAAAATAGACTTTAAAATAAAGATTGTTACAAGGGACAAGGAAGGACACTACATAATGATCAAGGGATCAATCCAAGAAGAAGCTATAAAATTATATACACACACCCAACACAGGAGCACTTCAATACATAGGGAACTGCCAACAGCTATAAAAGAGCAAATCAACAGTAACACAAAAATAGTGTGGGACTTTAACACCTCACTTACACCAATGGACAGATCATCCAGACAGAAAATTAATAAGGAAACACAAGCTTTAAATGACACAATAGACCAGATAGATTTAATTGATATTTATAGGACATTCCCTCCAAAAACAGAAGATAACAGATTACACTTTGTTCTCAAGTGCACATGGAACATTCTCCAGGATAGATCACATATTGGGTCACAAATCAAGCCTCAGTAAATTTAAGAAAATTGAAACCATATCAAACATCTTTTCCAACCACAACACTATGATATTAGAAATCAATTACAGGGAAAAAATGGTAAAAAACACAAACACATGGAGGCTAAATAATACGTTACTAAATAACCAAGAGATCACTGAAGAAATCAAAGAGGAAATCAAAAAATACATAGAGATAAATTACAACAAAAACATGACAATCCAAAACCTATGGGTTGCAGCAAAAGCAGTTCTAAGAGGGAAGTTTATATCAATACAAGCCTACCTCAAGAAACCAGAAACAATAAAATTAGAAATGAAAAGGGAGAAGTTACAACAGACACTGCAGAAATACGAAGCATCATAAGAGACTACTACAAGAAACTCTATGCCAATAAAAAGGACAACCTGGAAGAAATGGACAAATTCTTAGGAAGGTATAACCTTCCAAGACATAACCTTCCAAGAAAGAGAAAATATGAACAGATCAATCACAAGTAATGAAATTGAAACTGTGATTAAAAATCTTCCAACAAACAAAAGTCTAGGACCAAATGGCTTCACAGGTGAATTCTATCAAACATTTAGAGAGGAGCTAACACCCATCCTTCTCAAACTATTCCAAAAATTGCAGTGGAAGGAACACTCCCAAACTCATTCTTTGAGGCAACCATCACCCTGATACAGAAACCAGACAAAGATACTACAAAAAAAGAAAATTACAGACCAATATCACTGTTGAATATAGATGCAAAAATCCTCAACAAAATACTAGCAAACAGAATCCAACAACACATTAAACACACATTAAAAGGATCATACACCATGATCAAGTGGGATTTATCCCAGGGATACGAGGATTCTTCAATATACGCAAATCAATCAATGTGATACACCATATTAACAAACTGAAGGAGAAGAAGCATATGATCATCTCAATAGATGCAGAAAATTTGACAAAATTTTGACAAAATTTAACACCGATTTATGATAAAAACCCTCCAGAAAGTGGGCATAGAAGGAACCTACCTCAACATAATAAAGGCCATATACGACAAACCCACAGCAAACATCATTCTCAATGGTGAAGAACTGAAAGCATTTCCTCTAAGATCAGGAACAAGACAAGGATGTCCACTCTCACCACTGTTATTCAACATAGTTTTGGAAGTCCTAGCCACAGCAGTCA
>NC_041233.1:100850893-100895891 GCF_002837175.3 Physeter macrocephalus | reverse complement strand
AAAGAAATAAAAGGAATCAAAATTGGAAAAGAAGAAGTAAAACTGTCACTGTTTGCAGATGACATGATACTATAAATAGAAAATCCTAAAGATGCCACCAGAAAACTACTAGAGCTAATCAATGAATTTGGTAAAGTTGCAGGATACAAAATTAATGCACAGAAATCTCTTACATTCCTATACACTGACAACGAAAGATCAGAAAGAGAAATTAAGGAAACAATCCCATTCTCCATTGCAAGAAAAAGAATAAAATACCTAGGAATAAACCTACCTAAGGAAATAAAAAAACCTGTACTCAGAAAACTATAAGACACTGATGAAAGAAATCAAAGATGACACAAACAGATGGAGAGATATACCGAGTTCTTGGATTGGCAGAATCAATATTGTGAAGGTGACTATACTACCCAAAGCAATCTACAGATTCAGTGCAATCCCTATCAAATTATCTGTGGCATTTTTTACAGAAGTAGAACAAAAAATTTTAAAATTTGTATGGAGACACAAAAGACCCCGAATAGCCAAAGCAGTCTTGAGGGAAGGAAACGGAGCTGGAGGAATCAGACTCCCTGACTTCAGACTATACTACAAAGCTACAGTAATCAAGACAATATGGTACTGGCACAAAAACAGAAATATAGATCAATGGAACAGGATAGAAAGCCCAGAGATAAACCCACTCACCTATGGTCAACTAATCTATGACAAAGGAGGCAAGGATATACAATGGAGAAAAGACACTCTCTTCAGTAAGTGGTGCTGGGAAAAGTGGACAGCTACATGCAAAAGAAAAAAATTAGAACACTCCCTAACACTATACACAAAAATAAACTTAAAATGGATTAGGGACCTAAATGTAAGGCCAGACACTATAAAACTCTTAGAGGAAAACACAGGAAGAACACTCTTTGACATTAATCACAGCAAGATCTTTTTTGATCCACCTCCTAGAGAGAGTGGAAATAAAATAAACAAATGGGACTTAATGAAACTTAAAAGATTTTGCAAAGCAAAGGAAACTACAAACAAGTCAAAAAGACAACTCTCAGAATGGGAGAAAATATTTGCAAACAAATCAACGGACAAGGGATTAATCTCCAAAATATACAAGCAACTCATGCAGCTCAATATCAAAAAAACAAACAACCCAATCCAAAAATGGGTGGAAGACCTAAATAGACATTTCTCCAAAAAAGACATACAGATGGCCAAGAAGCACATGAAAAGCTGCTCAACATCACTAATTATTAGAGAAATGCAAATCAAAACTACAATGAGGTATCACCTCACACCAGTTAGAATGGGCATCATCAGAAAATCTGCAAACAACAAATGCTGGAGAGGGTGTGCAGAAAAGGGAACCCTCTTGCACTATTGGTGGGAAGTAAATTGATACAGCCACTATGGAGAACAGTATGGAGGTTCATGTAAAAATAGAGTTAACATATGGCCCACTACTGGGCATATACCCAGAGAAAACCATAATTCAAAAAGACACATGCACCCTAATGTTCATTGCAGCACTATTTACAATAGCAGGTCGTGGAAGCAGCGTAAATGCCCATCGACAGATGAATGGATAAGGAAGTTGTGGTACGTGTATCAAATGGAATATTACTCAGCCATAAAAAGGAATGAAATTGGGTCATTTGTAGAGAACTGGATGGATCTAGAGACTGTCATACAGAGTGAAATAAGTCAGAAAGAGAAAAACAAATATCGTATATTAACGCATATATGTG
Organism: Physeter macrocephalus; assembly: GCF_002837175.3. Lineage (NCBI taxonomy): Eukaryota > Metazoa > Chordata > Mammalia > Artiodactyla > Physeteridae > Physeter > Physeter macrocephalus. The sequence goes on along the minus strand of NC_041233.1, from coordinate 100,894,146 downwards.
GAACCACGAAAAATGGTACAGATGAACTGGTTTGCAGGGCAGAAGTTGAGCCAAAGATGTAGAGAACAAACGTATGGACGCCAAGGGGGGAAAGCAGGGGTGGGGCATGGTGGTCGTGGTGGTGGGATGAATTGGAAGACTGGGATTGACATGTGTACACTAATATGTATAAAATAGATAACTAATAAGAACATGCTGTACAAAAAATAAATAAAATAAAATTCAAAAACAGAATAAAACTGTTTTAAAAATAAAGTCTATTAAAAATTAAAGAAAAAAAGACTTCCAGCAGAATAAGGAAGTGATTATCTTTAACATCTGAAAAACATAAAGCAATAAATGAAATAATAACCTTTTGCTTTCCAAAATGTTAATAATATTTTGAAGTGGTATCATTGTGAGTGGGTTAAATTCATTAAGTTTTTCAGTCTTCTGCATTTTAATGGTTTTCTGTATTTTCCAATTTAAAAAATGAGACTGTATAAACAATGTTATAGAAAAGAATTGTGTTTGAATGTAACCCACTTTCAGCCTCCTGGATGCCCCTAAATCATATGCTAAGTTGGGGTCCAAAGTCCTCTGAGGTATAAATGAATTTGGATCACACTTCTGCCTCTGTATCTCAGGAGAGTTTTTATGTCGGGTGGGAGGTGCAGGCTATTCCTTGAGGTTACCTCTTGCTCTGAATCCCACTAAGTTTTCAGTTTATACTCTGAGTTTCCACACCAAGCATGGTGGTCTGTTTTCTTAACACATATTGTACTAAATGCCACTGCTTTGATTCCTTTATTTTACAAAGTACCAAAAGACATGATTCGTTGTGGGTGGAGGGGGCAACATTTGACTGAAGATTTGGGAACTGAGCGAGGAGGGCACTGGTCATCAGCAAACAACAAATGAAACAGCTTAAAATTAAAATATAGACAATATGTTATTAATAGTGCCTCAGTAGGTCCTTCCTCCAGGGACTTTCCACCAGCCATCCTCTATATAGCAGGAACCTGCTCCCACACCGTGGTACTTCACTCATTCCTCTGCTCAGCCTCCAACTCTCTTCCCTTTAGCTGTTCATCCAGAAGCCCAGATTACTACTTATTTCTGGAATGCATATGGATGCTTCTTCTAACAGGGACAGGGTATGAAAACAATGAAACTCTATTTCTCTTATTTTCTCTCTTTCTTATTTCTCTATTTCTGCCTAACTAAGGAGTGTCCACTTCTGGTGGTGACAGAAAAAATTACCTTGACAATGGAGGGTAACTAGGTTATTGTGGATTGATCCATGGTCAGTTCAGGGTTTTCCTCAATCAATTCAGGATTTTCATGGGATCCATGCTTCCTTAGTGGACAGAATTCCTGAGGTTTCTTCTGCTCTGTGGACTCTGCTTACCCACCTCCATTCTCCTCTTGGGGCCCAGGAAACTTGTCTCCTCTTTCCTACACCCTGTTAGGGAGCACAGGACACTGATGTAGGCACCCTTAGGATCATCCTTTGATGTAGCTCCCTCAATTATTACTGAAGTACCACTCAAAAATCATTTTGCATACGTATTCCCTATTGATTTTACATCTGTCAAGTTACCATTTCAAAATCGGGTTACAGATCCTTCTGTTCTGGAAATCCCCTAAATTCAGCTGGAATTTCCATTGCTCTGGCCACTCCCCTTGGAATAAACCCAGGGAAATTTTACTCTCCTATTTACTGTCCAGAGTACAAACTCTGTGCCCAGAGTTCTTAATGAAAATCCATGCTCTTAGAGTCCCATGAAAGAACGCTTCTTTCCTTCTTAAGAGCCTGAAATAACAAAATTGTGTTTTGAAACTCTAAGTTAAGCAATTACTAATTTTTCTAGCCTCATAACCACCCTACCCACCAATGGCATTGATTCAATTAGCAGAGAGCCATATGGCAACTTTTCATATCCAGGAATAAAGATTAAAAATTTATCTGTTAATATCTCCAAAATATTTTTCCTCTACATTTCTTAAGAAAAACACAATAGTCATATATTTCTTTCTTAGCCCAAAGTGTGTTATTTTCACAGTGAAACATTTCTGCTGATATGTATTTTTCCATATATAGTTCATGTTTTGGCACTGTGATCAACTGTTAGATTAACAGCTTTTTGTTTTGTTTTATTTTTGTCATACTGTATGAAAAATGTTTTAAAAGAACATAGATTCATCAGCTACATAAAAACTATAAGATGATTTGAATTTCATTCAATTCTACCTCATAGTAAAAAGAAGAAAACTATTTTTGAATCACATTTAGGTTAATAATGAACCATATAATTTAGGAAAAATCAAGCTTGTCAAGATGGCTAGTGTAAATCTAAGTTTCTACAGGAACTCTAAGGAAGAGCATAGAAGCTGTCAGTTTTATGTGATCACTATTGCCTATAGAAAGTGTATTATACATATATCATGTGGAATATGGGTGACTTTGTTAGCAAGGCTGTCCTTTATTTTTAAAGGATGCGATATTTAACTTAAAATTCACACATAGTTGATTTTTATTAATATTACTAGAGAAACTAGTTATATTCTTCAAATACAACAGATTCTGTATTTTTTTTTTTTTTTTTTTTTTGTGGTAGGCTCACGGGCCCAGCCGCTCCGTGGCATGTGGGATCTTCCCGGACCGGGGCGCGAACCCGTGTCCCCTGCATTGGCAGGCGGACTCTCAACCACTGCGCCACCAGGGAAGCCCAGATTCTGAATTTTTTAAAGAATGAGATGTTTTCATGTATCTCCCAGAATGATACGTTGAGAATCACTTTTTTATAACTAGAAAAAATTAGTGGTATATGGAGGGTCTCTTGGGTTATATCATAAAACTTAGGATGGAACGCTCATAAGAAAAGTTAAATAGAACCATGATTATATTCTTAGTGATTATTGTAATTAAATTCACCCTGTGTCTTACTTGTGAATTACTTGACGTTGAGACGACACTGACAAAATTTCAGCTGCTCTGAAAGTTTGGGAGAAAATTAATTTTTCAAAACACTACTGGCAATTTAATACACATATTAGTTGATATTTAACTGTGTGCAGTGAAATTGTTCCCTGAAAAATTAATTACCTTATTCTCTATTTGGGTTAATTATGAAGCAATACAACTTCAAATTAAAAGTGTAAATGGTTTTGGTTTAATTACATTGTGATCATTAATAATGTAGGTATGTTTTTTCCACTTAAGATATCTATGATCAAAGAATATTTTCTCCAAAAATTCTTGGAATATTTTTACTATATTTTGGAGAGGGATGCCTGGGTATATAAGTGGAAAATGAAAATGTATTAATAAGAAAAGTTACCAGTGGGATTCCAATGCAGAATCAGAATTTAAAAATTAACAACCATTAGAGTATTTGTTAAGTATGATGAAAACAAGATTTAATAGCAGGAACATGATCAGATTATCCTGTGCATGTCAATTATTGGCAGAAGTGTTGAAAAAATTATTCTATAAAATATATCACATACTATAAGAAGGATATGTAAAGGGCACATATTATTTTCCTGTCTCTAAGAGAGGTTTGATATTTGATATTTTAAATGATTTCATTTCTCTTTTGAATATTTCCTTTCCTGAGGAAATTTAGCTCTGAAATTTTCAGTGTTTTGAGCCAATGCCACAATATATCTTCTTATAAAAAGTATACTTTATCCTTCTCCATAAAGGAAAATTCTTGCTTTTTAGCTGATAATCTTTAAGTACCTGGAGGGATAACTTAGCAAATCATAGAAACACTGTAATTCACAGCTTTCTAACCAGTCACTTTTGATACTTTTTCTTCTTTAATATATTGTCTGTGTGGAACCGAAGACTTAAATTTGACCTACAGACACTGAGACATAATATTTAATTTAAAAATTACTTAAACTCATTTTAGGAAAATTATTTCATCATCAATCATCAATTTAAGTTTATAAATTGACCATTTATAGTCACCTGTTTTAATATTTTCCACAATTATATTTTTAAAAACCTTTTACACTTCACCTTTTACTGGACAGTGATAACAGAATTTTAATCCATGATCCTGCATATAAAAATAATGTGGCAATTTATGAAAAACTCAGATAGACTACTTAAACTTTTATTATCACATTGACAGGTCATGAAAGTTTGCCTTGGGCTTCTACAGCTTAGTCTTACATGGAGAAGAATCAGGTCGGACAGAGTATTTTGCATTTAAAATATTTTCTCCAGCTAGATTTCAAGCTGACAGTCTCTCTAAAATAACAAAGTTGTGTAAAATTTAAAAACATTGGATGATATAGCACTTAGCCTAAATGTATAATTGGCAAGTATATAAAATAAATCAGCAAAATACTATTCCAAATTTTTACATATTCAGCAGGAAAATACAATTTGCCTAAGATCAAATAATTCATCAAGAGCAAATCACTTCAGATTTGTTCAGTTACTGCTAAGAATTTGAAAGTAATAACTAAAAGTCTCCAAGTAATTTACTCTACCATAGTTAAAGTTGACAGTACTGGATGTTTTCACTGATAGCTCCCCATTTAACATTTTTTTTATAGATATCTGGGGTATATGACAATAAAATATATTTTTTGCAATTTACCATGATAACATGAATAATACTTATATTTGTCAATTTACTATGTCAGTAATACTTACTGATTTACCACAATTTACAATATAGAATATTAATAAATGTTCTATAATTATAAATATTGTTTATATTTAACACAAGTGGTTTCCAATTCAATAACCCCACATCTGCTTATTTCAGAATTTAATAGTAATTAGGTCCCCCACCAAAGACCAAAACATCTGAAAGTTTTCACTTATTTTCTTCTACAGTTATTTCCTTTGGAAACTAGGCATTTGCAATTGGATTTGAAGCTTTATTGTCCTATAAACTTCTGGTCTTAAAATAATTCTAAATATTCAGTGAGTAAGTGTAAGCTCTCATTGGTGTTTCACGGCATGTTTTTCAGCTACCTGACCTTTCAGATATTGCCTATGTTGTTTTTTCATGCCCTAAATGGACAACTGGGAACCCCTCTCCTTGAGCTCATCCTTGAATCATTCCTGGATGCTCTGACTTGTACACAATGCAACAATTCATTTCTGGCAGTGAACTGAATAGAATACATTAAGCACACATCCTGCATTCCGAACTGCTTTCTGTTTACTTTGAATTGTAATTCAAGGCATTAAGGTCAGGCTCTGAATCTCCAGACATTTTAGCCCCTAGTCTTCTCATAAATTTTTAGCCCCGTTTGCTCTGTCCTATGGCAGAAAATGGCCTGCGATAAGATGACTTCATGTGTGTTATTTGGGTGTAGGGAAAGGAACAATGCTCTCCTTTCTCCCTTCCTAGAGGGGCCTGACAATATGCCTTCTCACGCATAGAACAGGACATGAGAGCATGCCAAAGCCTGTTTTCTTCCAAAAAATTGCCAGATAAAGAGAGATGGTGGGGAAAAAAAATCTATTGATTAAAGGAGAATTAAGATATACAAAAAAGAATCTCTAAATGTGGACTTTATTTGTGTTTGGCTTAAAACAAGTATTTTTAAAAAAAATCTTCAGACAGGGAAATGTGGATTCTGACTTGTGATCTGCTTATACAACGCAGTTTTAACTGTTTTATGGATGATAATGGAATTGCAGTTGTGTTTTGTCGAAGTGCCACTATTTCATACTGAAATAGTTACAGACTAAATGCTATGCTCTCTGGAAATTGCTTCAGAATAATTTAAGAGGATTGGGCGTATGGATGAAACAAAATTGGCCATGAGTTCATGAGTTGATAATTATACATGCGGGAGGCCCATTATACGCTTCTCTATATTTATGTATATGATGTAATTTTCCGTAATAGAAAAAAGAGGTTCTTGAAGATAATTTTTTATGAGAATAGCATTGACATTAGGCTAAATGTTCATGTATCACTCCATTCTGGTATCTTTATAATGTTTGGTACTGGTACGGTATAGTTCTGAGAACCTGAGATAATAAAGAGTTTGTGGTACCTGTATAATAAAATATAATTTTATAAAGTTGAATATATAAAGAAACAGATGAATATAAAGGTATAATAGATATGGAGTATACTTCAGGATTTATTATGATATCCTAAAATAAAAAATACAAATCAACCTATTTACAAAACAGAAACAGGCTCACAGACATAAAAAACAAATTTATGGTTACCAAAGGGGAAAGGGGAGAGCGGAGGGATAAATTAGGAGTTTGGGATTAACATATACACACTACTATATATAAAATAGATAATCATCAAGGACGTACTGTATCGCACAGAGAACCCTGCTCAGTATTCTGTAATAACCTAAATGGGAAAAGAATCTGAAAAAGAATGGATAAGTATATATGTATAACTAAATCACTTTGCTGCACACCTGAAACAAACACAGTATTGTAAATCAACTATACGCCAACACGAAAGAATAAAGAAACAGAGAATATAAAGGGATAATAGATATAGAGTATACTTCGGGATTTATTACGGTGTACTAAAATATAGATGAATTTAGATGATGAAAAAACCAGAGTCTGATGCCCTCATATGCTACTTGTCTAGCTAGGAAAGCGATTGAGCCCTCCAAGCCTCAACGTCCTCTTCTATAAAAATGGTAATATGTGTGCCCACCTCCAAGGAGTACTGTGGAATTGAATACTTTGTGAAAGCTCCTAATGCAACGAAATAAGCCCTGGTACTTACATAACTCTTACTATGTTCTAAATTTGTTATCAACATACATTAACTCATTTAATCCTTACAACAACCCTGTGAGCTACGTGTCTTTATCATGAAGTCTTACAGACCAGTAAATAAAGGCACAGGATTAAAGGAATCATTCAGGTATGAACAGGTAGGAGGTGGCTGCACTGGGGTACACACTCTGCCATCTGACTCCAGAAGCTGTGCTCTTTATCTGGATATATGACATAGAGCAAAATGACGCATAGTGGATACTTAATAAATGTTTACAGGATGAGTAGTGGCGGTTGCTTTCAGTGGTAGGATATGCATGAAAGAAGTTAATTTTTATATTGTTTTCATTAGTGTCATCCTCTCCCAAAATTTATATCTTACATTTGAAAAATTCAGGTAAAAAATTCTGTAATTTAGCTTCTCTATGGCAAACTGTTAACTTGAGCACTTACAATTTAACAATCACGGTACTTAACACTGCATATGTCAACTTAGTTTATGTGTCCAGCAGCCATAGCAGCCAGATAAGGTAGGAAAGATTGTACTTATTGAACAGAGGAGGCAAGTGGAGTTAGAAGTTAGCGAATAACTTGCCAGACAATGTATAGCTTGTAAACGAGTGAAACTCTGTATACATGAAAGGTGGTAGAGTTGATTTAAAAGCCCATTTGGATAATTTTATTATCCAAGTATCTCAAGAAGGGACGAGAAACTAGCAATTAATGTGTACCTGTTTTGCTCCCAAATTTTTAACAATAATATTACATTATACTCTTAATTATAATCTTCTGAGAAAGGTGCTACTATCTTATTTGTCTATGAGACTGAGGCTCGGTGAACTTAAATAATTTGCTTAAAATCACACAACTAGTAAATTGTGAAGCAGGTATTTAAACCCAGCTTAACCTGTCTTCAAAGTCCAGGCATTTGGCACTGTATCAAATAACGGCACTTTTTGCCTTCAATCACTTGAGACAGTAATCACCAGCTCTAGTGTCCAGCCAAATATGATTCATTTCAGTCTTTGTATTTTCATATGATGGCGCTCCCTTTTGAAATGCTATTTTCTTGACTAGAGAATACACTTGATATGGTTATTACATTTCCAAGTGGCAAATGTTTAATGATTAAAATAAGTGATAGGTCTTATTCACTAGGGCTTCTAAGTCCTGCTTATTAGTTGTCACGCTTGCTTCTCTTATGTGTACTTACGCATATGCCATTCATAATATCATGTGTATCACCTGTAGTAAACTGGAACCGTCAAGGTTTTGGATCATCTGAACAAAAACTCACAGGATTTGAGTTGGGATACAGGAAAGTATAAAAGGATATTATTTCAATCTAGTTTGTAATGCATTGTTTGAAGAGTTATGGTAATTTAATGCTGAGGTTTATTCTTATGAATATATGTACCCACTCTTCTTGCTTTTTCACATAGGAAGCCTACAGAATTCACTCCGTTTATTTCAGTAGCCTCCAAACTTTTACCACAAGACTTTTTTTCCGCAGAGTCAAGGAAGGGGGCCTAAAAGAAATCTAAATTGTGCTCCTTTCCTTTTGGCAGCATCTTAATACAGATGGACAGATAAAAATAAAGTTATAAAAATATATTCCGATGATAATGAGAAGTATGCAAGATTAAGAAGCTAATTAATTGGGGGCTAATTTAATTGGGCAAAATTCGATAGAAGAGTTGGGGTTTGAACTGAGTGGCTAAGGTGTAATTTCAGTAAAAGACATATGAGGAGATCAGATTAGAAGGGCTTTCAGTGAAAGGCTAAGAGAATGTGCTTTATTCCAAAGCACATAGAAGTCGATAGTGATTCTGAGCAAGGGAAACGATCTTTTTTTTTTTTTTTAATAAATTTATTTATTTATTTATTTTTGGCTGCGTTGGGTCTTCATTGCTGCCCGCAGGCTTTCTCTAGTTGCGGCGAGCGGGGGCTACTATTCATTGCGGTGCGCAGGCTTCTCACTGGGTGGCTTCTCTTGTTGGGGAGCACGGGCTTTAGAGCGCAGCCTCAGTAGTTGTGGTGCACGGCCTTAGTTGCTCCGCGGCATGTGGGGTCTTCCCGGACCAGGGCTCGAACCGTGTTCCCTGCATTGGCAGGAGGATTCTTAGCCACTGCGCCACCAGGGAAGCCCAAGGCAAACGATCTTACACAAGCCATATTTAAGTAAGATTTGGTATGGCAGTCTTATGTTCAGTATATTGTGTCAAGGAGAGTTTATGAGCAAAGGCAATGCTGTTGTAGCCATCCAGATGTCAAGGAATGAGTTATGGTGTGGAATGGGTGTGGAATTTTGAAGGAAAACGGACTAAGGATGAGAATGTATAGAGAATGCATGCATGGATGATGATAGATGGATAGATTGATATTTCTATACTAATTAAAGAAAGCATAAAGATCTTATAATAAGGGCTTCCCTGGTGGCGCAGTGGTTGAGAACCCGCCTGCCAATGCAGGGGTCGCGGGTTCGTGCCCCGGTCCGGGAAGATCCCACATGCCGCGGAGCGGCTGGGCACGTGAGCCATGGCCGCTGAGCCTGCGCGTCCGGAGCCTGTGCAAAAAAAAAAAAAAAAAAAAAAAATCTTATAATAAAAATTAAACCCTCAAAATATCGTGGCGAAAAAATGGTAGGAGAACATTTCTGGTTTTATGTCAATACTCTGGGCTTCCCAATCCCAGGCTCTTTGATCAATGAGAAGTAGTTTCCTTTCTACTTTTAACTCTGCTTTCCTCTAGGTTATTCTCCACATCTGCAGGATCAAATTGGCACACTTACTTTCCTTAGTGTGGCGGAAAGAGCGCAACCATGCCAAGAAATTTCCTTTACAGCCAATGAGACAGTGTCTTGTAATATGTGCATCAAAGTCCACAGACAAGGATGCTGTCACAGAGCCGTGCTGAGCTGCCAGAGAGCCCAAGCCGTGGCCTCTGTGCATTTACCTGATTTCCATCATTTTACTTCTCTAAACGTTGATTTCGCTATTTTTTACATATTTCCTAAGTTTGTTATGAGGAGTATTTGAGGTAATTATTCCAAAGATGATTGTTGCAATTTTAAAACGTTGTACAAATATGTTGTTACTAGTGTTCAACACACAGTGAGAAAAAAATATAAAGCAAAAGATTAGCAGAAACTAGGAAAAGGCAAAATTGTCTTTTTAATCATTTTTTTTCATTTTAAGGATAATCTGTTAGCACCTACCCAAAGCTAACACTATCTATTCATATCCTAATAATCAGTCTAGCACATTTAGGAAAAAGTAAAAGAACTTCCTCAGTGCAGAATGTTAGTTGATTTAAAAGGCATGGCTTTGAATTGTAGGGACTGGTATTAATAATGGTGCCTTTGATTCAAGTGCAGTTAGCAAACATCTTCTAAAATGTAGTCTTTGCCTCGTTTACTTCTTTTTTTTTTTTTTTTTTTTTTTTTTTTTTTTTTTTGTGGTATGCGGTCTTTCCTTTTTTTTTTTTTTTTTTTTTTTTTTGTGGTATGCGGGCTTTCCTCTGTTGTGGCCTCTCCCGTTGCGGAGCACAGGCTCCGGACGCGCAGGCTCAGCGGCCATCGCTCACGAGCCCAGCCGCTCCGCGGCATGTGGGATCCTCCCATACCGGGGCGCGAACCCGGTTCCCCTGCATCGGCAGGCGGACGCGCAACCACTGCGCCACCAGGGAAGCCCTCGTTTACTTCTTTAAGTGAAGTTTTCTCAGGGGAGATAATGAGGTAGCAGTTAACATTAAAAAGCAACACTGAACAACTGTAGCAGAGAGGACGTAAAAAAGGCACATCTATTTGAAATTCCAAATGGATTATGTAAGCATTTTGCATGTTCCTTTCCCATCTTTGTAGATTTAATTTTTAATGGTTACAAATGTTCTGGATCCTGGGTTCTGAATTATAGATGCAGATAATTGAATATCAATACTTCGAAAATGAAAGTTAGCAATTCCAAAATATTTATCTATTGGAATTAAACGTGTGCATGTATGTACGTGTGTGTGTGCATGTGTGTGTGTGTTATGGTCACACACACTTACTGTTGTTATGACGAGAATAAACCCTCATTAAAATTCATTTTTGAGGTCACCCAGGTCAAAACCCTTGATTATTTTCAAGTTAGTTCCTTTTTAGTATTTTCATCATTTTGGATATTGTTCTGTACTTACGTCTTGTCTCTATAAGAAAATAGTAAACCCTCTGATAGCAGGAAATGGGTAATCGATTTATTGATCTCTCTCTTTGTGTTAAGAAAATAGTAGATGCCTCATAAAACCTTACTTTATTAAAGAAAAATGTTTAATGGCAGAGAAAGGAGAGGAAAGAGATCTGAAGGAATGCTTCTGGTCTGCTAGAAGTTGAGGTGCAGGTAGAAAAACACAACAAAAACTAAATAGTGATAAAAGCTGGTATATAAAATTAAGCAAATGCCACTCTGACAGTTTAGAGTAAAAGACATCAAAGGCAAGCAGATATAAATTATGTAAAATAACTTTTAGGAACGAAAGCAAAATTTTAAAGAAATAGAGAAGAGTTGAGATGGCATATGAGAAGCTGGTAGAACTCATTTAACAGTAGCTGAGAAGGGGAAGCCTTAGTGCTAGAAATAGTATATTATGAATTGGGCGATTGGGATTGACATGTATACACTGATGTGTATAAAATTGATGATTAATAAGAACCTGCTGTATAAAAAAAATAAATAAAATAAAATTCAAAAATTAAAAAAAAAAACTAAACTTTCTTTGGGTTGTTTGTATGGAAATATGTTAATATAAAAGTTTCAGACATTACATGAAATTCCTAAAAATCTTATATGTTCTGGTATAATGTTATAAGTCATAGTTCTAGTTATTATTTTTAAATGTATATCACAGAAATAACTAATTTTCCTTGTCTAATGCATTATTATGAACTTTCATCAAATCTTTAACCGTGGTCATTTTTAAGTCTTTTGTCATATACAGACAGTTCTGGGTGTACTCTGATGCTTTTGCAAAAATGTTCCTATAAAAGGGTTTCATCTTCAAGGAATTCATGGAAAAGACTGACAAGTACAGGTTTCTGGTAACTGACTATACTGCTGAACTGAATGAATAAGCATTTTCAGAACTCTAATGGAAAACTGATGAATTCATAAAAGTACTAACAAAAACTGAAGATGAAAAAAAAATTAATTACATGGGACTGAGTGAAATGATGAGGATGATTATAATTTTTGTGACTTTCTGTTTGAATAAAAAAAAGGTAATGCCACAATGAATATACATGTACATTAAAAATAAAAAGACAACTTTAAGTCCCCTGAGAATTTTTAAATAACTTTTACTTTCAAGAGAATACACACCCCCTGCAACCACTAACCTGTTATCCATCTCTGTAATTTTATCATTTCAAGAATGTCATATAATGGAATCATATGATATATAACCTTTTGGAATTGACTGTTTTCACTCAGCATAATTCTCTTGAGTTCACCAATTTGTTATCCTCAAGGATAGGTGTGGGTGGGGACATTTGGAGGTGGGTATGGTTATAAAAGAGCAATTTGAGGGATTCTTGTGGCAGAAGAATAGTTTTGTGTCTTGACTGAGGTGGTGGATACGTGAACCAATAAAGGTGATCAAATTATATAAACTAAATACACACACACCAATGAGTACAATTAAAATTGGGGAACTCTGAATAAGAGCATTGGATTGTATCCATGTTGATATCCTGGTTGTGACACTACACTATAATTTTGTAAGGTGTTACCATTTGATTTTACCAACTGGGTAGAGGGTACATCGGATCTCTTTTATTTCTTACTACTACATGTGAATCTATAATGATCTCAAAATAAAAGTTTCTAGAATTAAAAAAAAAAAACTCTTAGGAGGAAAGCTAGTGGCATAAAATAATCCACAAATTGTAAGAAAAGATAAGTAAGAAAATTTATAATTTTGAAAAAAATAATTATTACACACACACATACATAGTACATGCATATAGTTTTTCCTGATTTTTAAAGCTGATAAATAGTATATAATTTGCTTAATATTCCTAGAAAAATGTAACACAATCATTAGAAAGGTTTTTGTTTTTCCAAGTGTGAGGGGAAAGCTCTAAGCCTTAGGGCTGACCTTGGTGTGTTGTTTATATAAACAACACACCAGGCAGGTTTTTTCCATATCTCTAAGTTTTTATTTTCCTATATTTTAAAAGTTAATGATAACATCATTAGGTTTAAACGAGCTGACATGCAAAGTACCTTATAGTGTGCCTGGCACATAATAAGTTCTCAGTGTAACAATGTAAGGAAATAGTATTATGATGATATGGATGAAAAAGGATGATGTTGTAGCTATGGAAAATGATAAAGCACTATTGCTTAGAACTGATGATAAAGTTCACCAGCATATTAAGTAAATATTAAAGAGCTGTTCAGTGCTGAGTGCAAGGATTCCCTGATCAGTCATTCAGCAAATGTTCGTATAGTACCTCCTTTCTACCTTGTGCTGCTCTGTGTGCTAGTGATAGGGCAGTCAGCGAGGGGGGTCCTCATTCTTAAAGAGATCTGAGGGCTGGAGGATGGGGGCTCAACTATAAGGAAGACATAAGAGCTGCCTTCAATGAGTTCAGTTGAACAAAACACTCTTACATATGTTTCTGCATCCGAGTATGTTTGGGAAACTGTTTTTAGATGAATGAATGATATCGGTGAAAAGGGGTTACAACAACAACAGAAAGCACTAAATTTTCTGGAGGGCAAATACTTGTAGACTCCTGTATTCTCTATATGCCCTAACTCTTTGATGTGTGTCCTTAACAGAGAAGTGACAACTACAAATACTTTTAGGTAAGTCTAATTTTAAATGTCACAATATACTTCACCCAAATTTCCAAGCCAATTATTTTCAGAACTTACAGCACTACCTATGGTAAGTCCGGTGCTAAACTTGGGCTATCTACACTTTTTTGATTCTTAGCACTCAGAGATTCATACAAGTGGAAGAAGCACTGCAAGTTCTATAATTCATGAGTTTTAGAGTAGGATTAACATTTATCTCAAGATTAACATGGGTATGTGATAGTATAAGTTTTCATCTTTGTCATATTTTTGCACTATATATCTATTCTACTTCTCCATTGATGCTGCAAGAATTTTCCTGCTAACTTGAGAGTAACACTGCTGTAAGTGAAAATGTGTTTTTGACCTTATGTGTTGGTGTCAGAAATTTCACAGCTAGAGGTAGCCATGTTGCAGGGGTTAGATGAATAAATATCTGTAACTATGTTTATGAGATATAAGGGAGATTATGAAACTAACACAATAAGATTTAAAATATGAAACCAGGGATGGTAAAGGTAATTAAAGGCAGTGATTGTATTTCAGCGGGAATATTAGTATGTAAAATTTTGTACGTCTAGATTTTTTTATTATAAAACAGGGGAACACATTTGGGTCTGAAGTTCCTGGTCAAAACACATAGGGAAAAAGTGATATTACAAAAATTATATTGTCAATAAGTTGAAAACACCATCTCCTATGGGAAAGCACAGCATTTCCTGACCCCAGAAACTGGGGAGAAATAGCTCCCATGGATTATCCCTGAAACATCTACTGAGTTCTATATTAGACAACCAAGGAACTACAAATATTTCTTTCAGCACCTCTCAATACAAGCTGAAAATCCCATGTTAAAATATAATCCAGTGAAAACAATCCTACAGGGTAAAAAAATAAGGTCGAAGAGGGTCAGCTCTCCTCATTGAGAGAAAAATCTAGACTCCCTAGCATGGGAGCTTACATATGCATCCGATCATTGTTTATCTTTATTATTTTATGCATCTAAGCTTTCGATAAGAACCAGACCCTGTTTTTCCCTCCAGGTTTGACTGATCATTGTTACACAATTCCCGTTTAAATGAGGCTGGAATCCTTTGGTATTGTCTCTTTTTGGACGTTGCCATGACCTAGACCTTGGAGACATAAAAGGGAAATAGCCTGAAATCTTTTCCCACTTCTGAAGGCTGGGAATTTCAAATGTCCAGTCACTGGGCCACCTAGATTGCTGAAGTCATGTCATTCAATTCCTTCCTCACTTACCTTATTTTTTCACCCAAGTGAATTTGCCAAAAGTAACTTTGTTTCCAAGTACTTTGTTAATTCTAGTATTATGGACCATAGTTTATAACAAGATGTATACCTCATAGGGTGGTTGTGCGAATCACCATGGAATCATGCACGTAAAATACTGAGTACAGAGCCCAGCACAGTGGTTCCCGTGATTGCACTTTGGAAAATCCGGGGCACTTTGAAAAAGACTGAGGCTGTTTTCACCTCCAGAGACTGTGATTTAATTGGTCTGGGGTGTGGCCTGGGCTTTGGAAGTTTTAAAAGATCTATAAGTAATTCTAAAGTGGACAGGAATATGGGACTCACTGACCCAGCACCTAATAAATGCTCCCAAGATTAACTCTCCCCTACTTCCAGGTATGCTTTGATGAAAACTGTGGTACCAAAGGCATCACATGCTAATTGTAATTTCCCAGATATGTTTTAATATTACAGCAGATACCATATAAAGCAGCATTTCTGTATTTCTGTTTAAGGTGAGAAATTACACAGACACTTTCTTAAAGTATCATAAAAATGTATTGTGCAACTTACACCATTAATCACATCTTTTTCTACATTGAAATAAAAAAAAAAAAGGAAATCATGAGCCCAACAATTATGGGTAGTTCAAGAGCTGACTTTGCACAATGTCAACAAGTAAAAAGATGTGCTGAAGCATTCAGTAATGATCTGCAAGTCAGCAAACAGTGATAGCAGCTGCTTTATAGGTAGAGGAAAATTGTACCTCGTTTTCACCCTCAGGGAGTATACGTGTTTGATTCACTTCCTGTTATAAATGTGAAAATGTTCATTAGACTTAAAAAAGCGTAGTCTCATGTCATGTACATAAAGTTGATGTAAATTAACTGATTAAAAACATGGATACACTGGGTTAGCCTAAATAATCAACAGGGCTCGAGCAAGAATAGAATCAAAGAGGTTCAGAATTCAAAGGCAAATTTACAGGTCTCCTTACCCAATCCTCTCACGTTGCAGAGGAGGAAATCCTTTTCCAAAGTATCAGCAACTTTTTCAAGGTCATAAGAAGATCTAGTAGAAGAATCCAGGTTAATTCCATCTACCTTCTAAACCATTGACTTTTTTTTTTTTTTTTTTTTTTTTTTTTTTTTTTTTGCGGTACGCGGGCCTCCCTCTGTTGTGGCCTCTCCCGTTGCGGAGCACAGGCTCCGGACGCGCAGGCTCAGCGGCCATGGCTCAGGGGCCCAGCCGCTCCGCGGCATGTGGGATCCTCCCAGACCGGGGCGCGAACCCGGTTCCGCTGCATCGGCAACCACTGCGCCACCAGGGAAGCCCAATTGAACTTTTTTGATTATGTGATTGATGATGACTTCCGAGAAAGTGAGCTGCACTGGATGCCAAAGCTTAAAAGTCCAAGTCTAGATTCCTTTATATCAGAGAGGAAAGCACATTCATTAAGGTGGTGCCAAAGCAAATACTGCATCGACAAAGTGAAACAAGCAAGAGACTTTATTCAAAGCAATTGCAGTAGAGGAGAGAGACCAGAACAGCGTCTAAGCTCAATTCTGCGGAAACAGAAGGTGGGAGTGGAGTGGGAGTGAATGGTGTGTGTGCGGGCGCGCGCTGAGCTGAGAAGAATGCAGACCATCTTTGTGTGCTAATTGGCTTTATGCAGAGGAAAAGTAAGCATTCTCTAGTAGTTCTACACCGCCATAGTTAGGTTCTTGCCTTCCCACAGAGACGGGGAAATAGGAGCTCTAACTCTCTGCGAGGGTTATGTCTCAACGAGATGGTGCCCAGGTCCTTGAGAAAGATATTATATAACTGTTAAGAGGTTTTGAAAAAGCTTTATAGCTCACAGGGGCAAAGAGAGAATGGATAAATGGTAATAATAATAATAATAATTTTAAAATAACAATATATTTAAAATTTAAAATATTAAATTAAAAAAATTTAGAAGATTGGATTATAAAATTAAGTTTCTACTATCTCTCCATTACCTTGAGTCTTGAGTAAAACATAACTTTTACTATCACTGCTTAATAAAAAAAGAATAAAAAGAATGGACAGTTGTAAGTTTTCTAGAGTAAATGCTCTAAGAAAAGGCAGGTGGGGGGCGTAGAGTCAGGAAGAAGCCTGTTTAAAGTTCTGTCAAGCCAAGGCAAAGGTTAAAGCTGTTTTGGTCAGAAGAAATGCCCTGATTTAATTTTAGATGATGCCATATTTTTAAACTCTTTGTATATTCATATCCACTTTCTTATTTGATTTTCATAGCAAGTTATGAATTTGCAGCAACCAAAGTCATGCTTATTTAGTGGATTAGAATATAGAGTCACAAGGATATTAACCATCCTAAGTAAGTCGCAGAATTGACAGGTGATAAAGCCAGGATCAATCACAGCCCAATGGCTAGAAGTCTTCAGAATAGCCAAAGATAGCGTTGGTAATTTTAAGCATGTACTATAGTAGGAATGTGAGCAAAATATGACTTATTAGCAGGCCATACAAATCAAATCCTAACACTGACTTATTGCAGTTGCTGAAAATGACCTCAAATATATTATTTATATCTAACTTATCCAATATGGTAGGCACTAACTATATGTGGCTATTGAGCCCTTGAAAAGTGGCTAGTCTGACTGAGATGTGCTACAAACATAAAATATGCACTGGATTTTGAAGTCTTAGTATAAACAAAGAATATAAAATATATCATTATCGTTTTTCTTATTGACTAATGTTGAAATGATGTTTTGGATATTTTGAGCCAAATAAAATATGATATTAAAATTAATTCCACCTCTTTCTCTTTGCATTTAAAATTTTTCTACTAGAAAATTTTAAATTACAAATGTGGCTTACAGTTTATTTCTATTGGACAGCATTGGTTTTAGGAAATTAACTCAATATAAAAATTAAATAAGGTTTGTCATACAAAATTACTTATTATGTGGCTAACAAATCAAATACTCTTGTGAATATTTTGGAAGCTATGACACCGATAGTCCATTTAAATGAAAATAAATTTTACACTGGCAGTTAAAGAAGACCTATGAAGAAGGTGAAGCTAATTTTAAATGCTTTGGGTATTTTGAAACTGACTTTTAGTCGAATCATTTTGATGAAATGATTCCAAAAAAATTACATATATGAAAAGAGGTATCAAGAAAGGGTGGTAGGGAAGCTCAGATACACAGTCATACAAAGCCACAGATCAAGAAGGCATTATATACACAAAGTAGCTGCTCTACGTGTGCCTGGGAACATTTACTCTTTAGTGCTAAATGTAAGGTGCTCTATAACGTCATAAGAGAGGTGCAAAAATGAGAAATACAGAGTCTATACTAAAGTTTTAGATGCTTATTTCAGACATGCAGTTTTAACCAGGACCTTGACAGAGGGACCAAAGCATGTGCATGTTAAAAAATTTCTGGTCTATACATCAATCATTTTAACTCTGTTAGACATTATACTCTTGTGCCCTTATAAAAATAAAATGCATCTATAAAATAGACAATATTGACGCCATCTTCAGCTGACAGTTGATTCCATTTTTAGTTTATAGCCAAGATGGAGTAAAAGGAACCAGCTTTATTCTGTCACTTGAAACAAGAATAATGGAGAAACATGTGAAACAACAGTTTTTAAGTCACTGTACAATAGACAATGGTTCCTGAGAGATGTGAAACCAAGAAGTAAGCCTTATCATTAATCTATCTATGTTTCTTAAGAGAGTTCCCAGGCCATAAAGATGGGCAGTAAAAATCAAGGGACCTGATCGACTCCCTGGATTGACGAGGTGGAGCTCAAAGTCCCATTTACAACTTATTCTATGAGGTGTGGAGTAACCTGAAAGCAAACACAGACAAAGGTATTTGGGGGAAAAAAAAGCAACACTACAGACCAAGGTACCTTACTGATACATTCAGAGACTCTAACCAAAATTTTAGCAAATAGCACCCAACAACATTTATGAATGTTAAAGTTTCATCACTAAATAGGATTTATCTCAGGAATGCAAGAGATTGGTTTAACGTTTGTAAATCAATTATAATTTACTATATTAACAAAATAAAGAAGCGACACTGTAAAATCATCTTGGAAAAAGCACTTGACAAAATCCAGCATTCACTCCTGATAAAAACTCTCAGCAAACTAGGAATAGAAGTGAACTTTTTCAAAATGGTAGAGAATACTTTTGAAAAACCTTCAGCTAGCATCATGCTTAATGATGAAAGACTTCATGCTTTCCCCCTAAAATGAGTAATAAAATACATGTATGTTTGCTCTGACTTCTTCTATTCAATATTATACCAGAGGTGTTGGCCAGTGAAATAACGTGCACACAGACACACACACACACACACACACCCCAAGCAAACAAATAAACCAGCAAACACTGAGAAGGCATCTTCTGGAAAAGGAGATATTAAACTGTCTGTATTGAAAGATGATATGACCATCCAAGTGGACAATCAAATGGAATCTTTAAAAGGGCTTCCAGACTAATAATAGTAAGGTTGCAAGATAAAAGATCAATATACACAGTTAATTGTATGTCTATAAACTAGCAACAAAAAATTGGAAATGAAAAAATACCATTTACAAAAGCATCAAACATATGAAATTCTTTGGGATAAATTTTACAGAAAATGTGAAAAACACAGAAAAATGTAAAATGATGCTAAGAGAAATGAAAAATACCTACATAAATGGAGATATATGCTGTGTTCATAAGTGGGAAGATACAATATTTTTAGCATTGCAATTCTCCCCAAATTGATCTATAGCTTCAATGCAATGCCAATCAATATGTCAACAGGCTTTTGAAAAGTGAAAATTGACAAACAAAAATTCAGTGGAAATGGAAAGAAATTAAAATAGCAAAAATTACATTGAAAAATAAGAACCAAATTGGAGGACTAACACTACCTGATTTCAAGACTTATAAAACTACAATAATCAAGCCAGTGTAATATTGGCACAAAGGTGGACCATTTATCAATGGAAGTGAATAGAGTCCAGAAATAGGAACATGCATATGTGAACAACTCATTTCAACATAGAAACACAAGTAATTGTATAAAGAGGTGAGTCTTTTCAAGGAGTGGTGCTAGAACTGTCAGATATTCTTATGCAAATAAATCGATTTCAATCTGTACCTTGCACAATATAAAAAATAACTCAGAATTTATCATAGCCTTAACTGTGAAGTCCAAAATTATAAAACTTCTAAAAGAAAACTTTCTAAAAGAAAATATAGGGGGGAAAAACAAGCCTTTTTGCCTTAGGCAAAGTGTTTTTTAACACTAAAAGCACAATCCCCCTCAAAGAACAAATTAATACATTGGACTAAATTAAGTTGTTAAAAAAATCTGCTCTTTTAAGGGTCGTGTTAAGGGGGATGAAAAAAAAAATCTAGAGGTAGGTGGAAGTATTTACAAATTATATATAAGTTAAAGGACTTGTATCAGAATATATAAAGACATGCACCGCAACGAAGAGTAGCCCCACTCGCCGCAACTAGAGAAAGCCCACGAGCAGCAATGAAGAGACCCAAAGCAGCCAAAAATAAATTAATTAATTAATAAAAAAAGAATACATAAGGAATTCTTAGAACTCAATAATAACAAAACAAACAATCCAGTTTAAATGAGCAAATTATTTGAACAGTCATTTTACCAAAGAAGGTACAGGGATGGGAAGCATGCTCATTAAAAGATACTCAACATCATTAGTTGTTAGAGAAGTGTGAATTAAAACTGCAGTGAGATACTACAATCCACCTATTAGAATGGCAAAAATTAAAATGACTGATCTTACCAAGTGTTGGAGAGAGCGTGGAAGGACAAGAACTCTCATACAACAGGAAATGTACAAGTGTACAACCATGTTGGAATATAGTCGGACAGTTTCTTAAAGTTGAAACATATGCCTCACATTTCAGTCCTGAGTATTTAACCAATATATTTGAAATGCATATATTCCTACAAAGACTTATACATGAGTGTCCCTATCACCTTTATTTATAGTAGCCAAATACTGGAAATAACCGAGATGTCCATCAACAGGTGAATGGATAAAAATTCTGTGGTACATCATACAATGACTACTACTCAGCCATAAAAAAAAGAATAAACAATTGATAGATGCTACAGCGTGGATGGATCTCAAAATAATTATGCTGAGTGAAAGAAGCCAGATTAAATAAAGAAAAGATGCATTCTGTATGATCCCATTTATATAAAACCATAAAAAATAAAACAATAAATAAGCTGATATACTGATGTATATGTCTTTCAGCTGATGTCTTAAAGTAGATTGGAGGTTGACTGGAGGCAAGGGTAGGGGACTGTCAAGAAGAGAGAGGTATTACAAACTAGCAAGAGAAAATATTGTTGGGTGATGAATATGTTCGTTATCTATATTGTGATGATAGTGTTATGGTTGTACACATATGTCAAAACTTACCAAATTATACACTTTACGTGCTGTTTATGTCAATTACAACTCAATGAAGCTTTAAAAAATGATGAGAGTAAATGTTTGAGTGTGCAGTTGTGGGAAACAGATAGGATAGGGTGTCACAAGACAATTACTGCAGTGACCTAAAAATTTAATATCTCATAGATATCCAAATTTAATAATATGTCTTAATAACAAACGTACGTTGGAAATTGTGGGAGAAATATATTGGATTTTTTTAAACTTTTTATTTTATATTGGAGTATAGTTGATTAACAATGTTGTGTTAGTTGCAGGTGTACAGCAAAGTGATTCAGTTATACATATACATGTACCTATCTGCTTCAAATTCTTTTCCCATTTAGGTTGTAACATAATATTGATCAGAGTTCCCTGTGCTATACAGTACCTCCTTGTTGGTTATCCATTTTAAATATAGAAGTGTGTACATGTCAGTCTCAAACCCCCTAACTATCCTTCCCCCCCACCCTTCCCCCCTGGTGACCATAAGTTCGTTTTCTAAGTCTGTGAGTCTGTTTCTGTTTTGCAAATAAGATTTCTATCATTTATTTAGATTCCACATAGAGGAATTTATAGGATTTGGATTTTAAGCTGCAAATACAAGCCAAGGTTTTTATTTAAAAGAGGGCAAGAAATCTAATTGTAGTGGATGTAAGAGTACTGTGTTAATTGGGTCATAGTTTCTCAATAGCTTTACATCTTTTCTAGCCCAGTCGCACTTGCCAAAAAATATAGTAGTATTAGAAGCAGGATGACTTAAATCTTCTCCTAATGCTAAAGTAGGCTGTATGGGTAAAGGAAATATTCTGTACTTCACAATTCCATCTTTTATCTGCACAGGAAAATATTGTTTTCGAGAGAAACAAAGCCCAAGTGAAAAGTCATCCGGGTCATTAAAAGAGTTTACTATATTTACTATATTTAGAGTTTGCTATATTTAAATGGATAACCAACAAGGACCTACTGTATAGCACAGGGAACTCTGTTCAATATTCTATAACAACCTAATTGGGAAAAGAATTTGAAAAGAACAGATACATGTATATGTCTAACTGAATCACTTTGCTGGACACCTGAAACTAGCGCAACATTGTTAATCAACTGTACTCCAATATAAAATAAAAAGTTACAAAAATTTAAAAATTAAAAAAATATTTAGAATGTCATAATATTTGAAAGCCTTAGCCTCCAATTATTACCAATAGTATATAGACAAATGGAATCTCAAAATGTTTCCTCTGCCCAGATTGCCTTCCCAAACACCACGACTAAGAGGATATTTTCTTCTAGCCTTTGAATAGTCGTATTTGGAGTGATTTTCTCAAGGCAGTATATTGAAACCTCCTCCCCATACCAATAGTATCTTCCTTAACTGTTTATGTTTCACTTTCTTTGTGTTTGCGCAGCCATCTGTACAAACATCTTCTATAGCCCTGAGCCCCTTGATATTTTTGGGGGGTTTTTTTGCGGTACGCGGGCCTCTCACTGTTGTGGCCTCTCCCGTTGCGGAGCACAGGCTCTGGACGCGCAGGCTCAGCGGCCATGGCCCACGGGCCCAGCCGCTCCGCGGCATGTGGGATCCTCCCGGACCGGGGCACGAACCCGTGTCCTCTGCATCGGCAGGCGGACCCTCAACCACTGCGCCACCAGGGAAGCCCCCCCTTGATTTTAATTATCCATTGACTGATCTCTCTTGCCCATTAGACTTTTAATATCCTAAGAGAATGCAATGTAATATTTTCATAACATCTTAATCTAGAATCTGCTATATGATAAATAAATAACTAAATGTTAACTAAATTGATCTATTTGGAGGGTATAACCCTGGTTTAGAGAAAACCCTGATAAATCTCACATTTTCTACATCCTTCTTTTGCCACCATGTCTGCTCTATAGATATAAATCAGTAAGTTTAAATAAAATGCTGAAGTTCTAAATGTTCCCAGCTGATCTATTCAAGTGATTTTAATCAATCTGTCACAAAAATCATAATAGAAACTACAGTTATATCATATACTATATGTTTGATAGTGTCAAGATGAGATACCACAAATTGCTTGAATAAATCAAATGAAAGAGCCTTATGGAGTGTGGATTCTGATAGTAATTCAGCCACTAAACTAGAGTCACACATTCATTTTAACCAATCTGATGAGACACCAAAATTGTTACATTTTATTCTTATGCTTATTATACAGCCATGCCCAGATTGGGCTCAATAAATTCTAGGTGGATTCAATTCTGTACAAGATGGGTACATTGCATCACCTATTTATTTAATCCAAACAAATGCGTACTGGACACTTTGTATTTGAAAATAATTTCCCGGTGGAAAGCTGTATAATAGGAGTGACTGGCTCTGGCGTGGAGCTTTAGAGCTCCTCTGGGTTATACAGTTATCTGATTGTAAGTACAGAGATTTAGGCACAGATCATTTTAAATTAACATTTTATTCCAGGTATTTCTTGAGTATTTACTTTGTTCAAATGCCATGCTAGTGCCTGAAATTAAATGACAAATAAAATCAAGCACTGTTTCTTTCCTTATGGAGTTTACAGGGATCAATCAAATAATCATATAAAGCAGGAGGAGAAACTCAGTTGTGATAAGTGCCCCAGACAAGAGGTAAACCTAGTAGGAGAGACTAATCGGGGCAGTTGACCTACACAGGGAAGTCAGCAAAGGTTTCTCTGAGAAATTGATGATTAAGCTGAGATAGGAAGTGTCAATAGAAATTAACTAGGAAAAGAGAGGAGAACATTCCAGGCAAAAGAGAGAGGAGGTACACAGGCGTGTCCAGAGGGAGCATTGTGACTAAGGATGTTCAAAAGAAGATCAACTTGTCTGTGGAGATGCAACAGAGGAAAGTGTTGGTCATAGACAAAACCTCTGAAAAATAAATGAACAGGGCTTTCCCACTGTAAAAACAAGGCAAGCCTTTGGCTAGAGTGTTGCTGCAGTATGGAGAATGGATTGGGTGGAATGAAGTTGAAACTCATAATCACTTGTGAGGCCGTTGTTATCCAGATGAGAGATGAGTGGATTTCAGACCAGCCTGGTGGTAGTAGAGGGGGAGAGAATGAATGAATTAGAAATAAATTTAGGAGGTTCAGTGGATTGGATAAGGTGGGGAGTCTTAAGATTTGGGGCTTTGCACGACTGGATGCTTTAATGACTGAGATATGAAATGCTCAAATTGGCCAGTATTTTCTGATTGGCTGGAGGTGGACAAGGACACTAGTTTCATCGTTAGACATGTTGAGCTTGAGACGCTTTTGCAGATACAAAAGTTAATGTCAAACAGACAGCTGAGTAGGAGAATCTGGAGCTCAGAAGAGGGTTAGAGATAGTTGTGGGCTTTTTTCGTTTAAGTCATAATTAAAGACAGAGGTGTGGATGAGCTCAGGCGAAAGTAAAGACTGAGTGGATAAGATGAAGATGAAAATAGAAAAAAAAAGGATGGAAAATGAGAAGCCATGTGTGCACTGTGCAACTTGGGCAAGTGGACTGGAGACAGAGCACGGGTTAGAGGCTCGATAACTTTGTACCTCCAACTATAATCAAAGACTGGCGATGTTGAGTAGGAATTCCAAATCTTGGATACCACAGGAGACCTGCATTTTAATAAGATCTCCAGGTGATTTTAATGCAAGAAAGTTTGAAAAGTGCAACTCTATGACACTCTGTGCTATAGAGTAGGGACTTTGCAGTTTACTTATTTCACTCCTTACAAGACCGTGAGTGACTTAAAACGAGAGACTGACTCTAAACTGTGTATTCGTGGAGTTTAGCACACTGCCTGGAATATATTAAATTTGTAATAATTATGTAATGAATGAATAAATACAAAACTGGGAGAGAATGGAAAGTGAATGAAGTGAATGAGAGCATTTTTTTAATCCACCACTTTTTTTTCTATACTCCTTTTATAAAATTCACATATACCTTCACTCAGATTTGACCCTGGCTATAGTTTCAATTCATAGCTTTCCTATATCTCTTTGTCATTTATTCTCTTTCCTTTGAATATTCTATTGAAATAAAGCTGAGTTCCCCACCCTTCTCCATGTTGGACAGCATATCTCTTCTAGGCTATTTCCTTACAACAAATAACCTCAGACCAATTTAGAGAAGGTGCATGCATGTTAAAATTGTGTTACATTTCACTTTTTAAAAAAAATTTGGCACTTTCACAGGAGCAAATCAGTGATAATATTATGCATTGCATTCATAACTAGAAACTGGTAAATATGGTATTATTAAAATGAAGTTTTAAAATATTTTGTTTTCCTTTGACATTGGAATACTTTTTGGGTATTTTGTAATTAATACTTGTACTTTGCAAAAATTAATAACACACAAAATCCTTTATAATCTTATATTCCTCTAGAGTTAATCATTGTTAACAATTTGTGTATATACTTCCAGATTTTTAAAAAACATAAACAATTATATGGTGGGATAAAATAGAACATTTTTCTTTGTTACAAAATAAAAATATACAGTTGAATGCAGATTATTTATGCTGAATCTCTTTTTTAACTTAATAGCTTATCATCTCCTCTTGATCTGATTATTTATTTCCCTTTTGTTATCTCTGATAACATGAATCCATTTTCCACTCCTCCTTATTCTTTTCTTTTCTAGAATACATTCTTGCCCTAGTTTTGTCTATATTTTCGGTTATCTGTTTTTCCGTGTATTTTTGTTTTCTAATTTATTTATTTCTTTTGCATTTAAAGCCTTTAGTTTTTCAGGTGTCTCTTCTTGTTCATTTTTTCCAGTTTTCTGGAGTTCATTATTTTAATGACTCACATAATGGCAAAAGGACTTACGACAATTTTTTGAGTGCTCATTTGGCAGCATTCTATACATTTCTTAATCTAAGAAGTCTACCATTTTAATTTTTGTTTCTTCTTTAATCTAAAAATTATGAAGCAATATTTTTCTTTTAATTCCAAAATTTTAATTTACCATTATTATTAGATTCTCTGTTGTGCAGTTTGAGGTTATATCTTGAAAGCTGTCTACTTTTAGAATTTATCAAGATTGAAATTATGGCCCAGTATATGATGAATTTTGACATAATTTTTGTAGGAGCTTTAGAAGATTGTATTACTTCACTGTTTTAGCAGTAAAATATTATAAATAGAGATCTTGGTATTAGTACAGATAACCAAAATCATTGGTTGTATTATACAAATACTCCATATCATTTCTTCTCTACATAATCTATTGATTTATATTTTAAAAATGGTGTCTTATTATCTTTGATTAAGACTGTGGTGCTTTAAATTTCTCCCTGTATTGCTGGCAACTTTTCATTCCTTTTATATTGTAGTACATTTGCTAGGTGCATAAAGATTTGTGATTATTACATAATATCCTGCTTGTATCTATTTAACATTCTGGTCTAAAATTCTACATTTTTTATAAGAATTATGTATCACCACCTGTGTTTTCTTTTGTTTGCATTTTCTAATATAGTCATTTTGGCCTACTTTTATTTTCAACTTTCTTGTCATTTTTTTCAGGTGTGTGCTCCTCTAACCCCAATCCAAAATGGCATGTGGCTCTAGGAATTTTACTCTAGAAACTCTGAGCGGCTACTGTCAATGGGCCACATATGAGTGGTGCCAATGAGGAGGAGACACCAAATGAGTTAGATTCATAATCAAGTCAACTGCTGATATCAACTGGCTTTACCTTGAATTCTGGGAATTGTGGCATGAATAGTTGTCCTCAATGGATCCCCTCCTGAATTTACAGATCATCCTAACACACTGTTATCTCCCCACTCCCAATAAACCAGTTATGTGACTTTTAGCATCATATAAAATAATTGCTTTGGATTAGTATACAGAGGTGGGTCTCTCCTCTTGGGTGGATTAGAGCTAAGTGGTTTCAGCCTCTGAGAAACCACAAGGGAGTTGAGGGCCTTGGTGTTTATGAGCTTCATACAGTTTGAGGGACTCTGAACAGTGGTGACAGTAGAAGGGCTGGCACAGCTTTCTACCTCACTCTTACATGTTCATCAGTAGTGGGTGCTGTGGAACACCCCTGGATTCCTCTTCAGGACTGAAGCACTCATTCCTCTAGGTCTGGGAGTGTTGGAAGCTGACAGCTCCTAGCTGCCTCCTTCTCTGAGAATTGCTCTGGACTGAAAGGAGCCACTTTTCCTGGGGGGCAGCCCATATCCAATAACTACTCAAAGCAGGGTTAGAAAGAACCATCCTCCTTGCTTCCATTCAGGACAATGCTTCAGAGCCACCATATCTCCAGAGTTCCCTGTGGGACTGGCTGTGTTAAAATTCTCCTTCTACCCAGTCCTGTTTTCTGTACTCCCTACAAGTATTGATCCTAAGAGTTTGCCCCAGTAAATTTCCTACATGCAATTTGTATCTCAGAGTCTGCTTTTCAGGGAACCTGGCTAGCAACACCATCTCTGCAGAAATATGAAGCTCAAAAGGTCTAGGCAGAGCATCTTTCTGATTTATAGTGGTGGGAAAGTTTTTCTCTATATATGTTGAGTCATCTCAGTAGGGAATAAGAAACAAACAGCAAAGTTGTATGTCAAGGATCCACCTTGGTCACATGTCTCATGATGTTATGATTTATCTGTGTCCACTGTAATGGATTAAAGTGTTTTGTGTTGGAATCTTGCACAATTGTCACCGTTAGGCTAAATCAGGGAAGAAAGATTTGGGTACGTGACCAAGCAGTTCTGAGGGTGACCGAATCACAGAATGGACGAAGGGGGTGGAATGTCAATTAAACCAAACCTTTCAATTTACAGACACATATGGCTTATTCTGTTCCTTCAACACCTGGCTTATAAGATCAATTTATTTATTCCTGTAAATTTTACATAGGAGTTAAAGGAGAAGGGTTTAATTTATTCTTGTAACCTTATAGTATCCATGCGCTGTCATTTTAGGAACTCAATTGAACAACTTAGAAGAAGTTTTATTTTCTGGGATAAAAAGAATGATTTTGACTTAAGAAAGCACTGGAAAGAAATGAATAAATTTGAAGGAAAGTATGAAACTTTAAGACTGCACTGAGTGATCCCTGCTATAGAGGAATAAACATTATCTTAAATAGTGGACTTTGAGAAGGGCTGCAAAGTATGAACTGCCTGAAAGTATTTTCCCTATGGCTCCTTAAATTCTAACAATTAGCAGTGAATTTCCTTGAGGTAGCTTGAACTCCGAACAAATACTATTTTGAAAATTAGAAAATGATTTTATACCTTACTGGGTAGCTCCCACTTTTGGGAATTTTTATCAGTTTGCCAATCTACTTCCATTTTTTCATATGTATACATTTATTCAATAGATATTTACAGACTACTCGTATATGTCTCATACTGTGGTAGGGCTACCTGCCTAATTTCTATTTTTCCAGCAGTATTAATTATGATTTCAAATTTGTGGGCATTGGGTTTAGTGAAAGAATGTAAGGGAAAAAATATTTTCAAAGCAATGCCAGAACATGAGGCATCCTGGAATTATGGATTGGCCATGATAGCAAATGATTCTAAGCAGCCATTAGGCAGCAAAAGAGCATGGAGACTGATAACTGGAGATGAGAAAAGAGGTTCTGCTTGCTACCACGTAGGAGAAAGTGATATGTGGGTGTGATGGAATCCAAAGAAGACAGACTTATAGGCTTTTGTAATTATAAGGGGATTCAGAGATATTTATTTTTAAAGGTAATCAAAATAAGATACAGATAAATTAAGAGACTTGGACAAACATGTTGCCGTTTAGTTCCAAAAGTGAAGAAAATGCAAAAATTTGAACTTTCAGTCCATGAATTTTTCCCACTCTGTTAACTAGTTCCTCCTCCTATTTTACAATTTTGTCTAGAGCAAGGCCTGAGGAGACCTACTTTTTACTAGAACAGGGCTAATCCCCTATTGCCAGTGACATTTTATATGGATTTTCTTGTTTTCATGTCTAAAATGGAAAAGAACAAACTGTTCTCAACAATATATGGCAGAAATTATTCAAACTTTTTTGTTCTGCATATCTTATCTCTGGTGAATTTCTTAATGTGGGACACTTGCCCAAGTACAAATATCATTTGAGGCACAGTCCTTCTACTATGTTTAAACATACTGTTTAAATGTCTTTGTGCCAACCTTTCCTATGAAATCCAATTGATCTAGCATTTACTTAGATGACTAGTGATTGTGTTGCTATTCTTATTCAGTTACTATGTCAAACATACCAAAATGAATTTTCTGTATTTTCAAATTAGAAAATATTTTCACATTGTAGTAATAAAGAACAGGGACACCAATAAATACTCAAGCTGGATAATGCTGTGTATTTTTTAAATTAGTACTTGAGAAGCTTCTATATAAATAAATATAAATAATATTTATTCTACCTATAAAGAAAAATAGAATACTAATTCATTTTTCTTGTGTGCATGATAGATCATAAATTGTAGAGACATATATGTGATGACCTTGATCTAATTATTATTATTTTTTTTAGTATCCCTTATTAGGAAGGGCAATGGCTATTATCATCTGAGTCAATATGTCTTTTCTTAATCTCATGGTGCAATATATTAAAGAATAAAATTATAAACTACTGTCTATATAAGAAACCCTCATCCCTGAGGGGAAGAGAGACTGGGGAAAATAAATCAGAACTGATAGACATCATAATTCATACACCATTTAGGGAATTCAAAATTGACACACTCGATGTTGCAGGAGGCAAAGGAATAAAACTTCTTTCTTCCCTGCCCATTTCCTTGTCCTTCTTTCTGTCCTACATTTATTGAATGCTTATTACCTGGTCTTGAAAATTTGCAGACTAATTGGAGAGGGAAACATACAATAAGATAAAGAATGATATAATAAATTCCCTACAAGAAGGGATAAGAAAAGTATTCAGAAACCCAAATGAATTACAAAATAGATTGACTTACTCCCTTGTCACTGTGAAAAGGGAGTAGTTTGGGGCCTTATTTCTATACACACTGAGGGCCAGCTTCCATGTTCTGCACTGGGCAATCTTGTACTGCCCATCCACTTCTACTGCTTGTGAGATTCTTTTCTCTATGCTCTAGTTCCTCCTGTGATTACACTTGTAGTATACATTCTGTTCCTCTGAAGTCAGCCTGGATTTTCATGTGAGTCTAGAAGGCAACAACAGTTTTCCAAAATGTTTCAGAGAAGTTCACTCTTCCTACAACCGGCAACTGGTCAGTAAGTAGCTCCTCTGAATCTAGGCTGGTACTTAGGATTTGGAGAGATTTACCCGAAGATAAAAATACTGATGAAAGGAAAATGATGGAGCAGAAAATGTCAGCAGATTGTTTAAGCTCATTTGTAGACAAAAAGTACCCATAGAATAAAAGGCATAATTCAGTGTACTTCAGGCATCACTGAAGCATTGATTCAGACCTTGTTGCCAAAGAGCTTACAGTTAAAATGGTAAGCGCATAAAAGGACATCCATGGATAGACAATAATACACTCTATTCTTTGGCAAAATGTAAAACTGGCTTTGCAATTTCTGTTTGCGTGTGTGTGTGTGTGTGTGTGTGTGTGTGTGTGTATTTGTATAGTCACCATTTCCTTGGAATAGGAAGATGATATTCTTTGTTCTCTTCTGAATGGTTACAATTCTACTTTAATGGCTATGCATTTCTGTTTTCATAGCACTAAACTACTTGCAGGGTGTGAAAATATTATTAATTTCTTTAATTGACATAGTAGACAATAACAACTATTGCTTGATGCTATATAAATAGGCTTCTTTGGCTATTTAGTTCATAGTTCAGAAGTGGTTCAGTATTTATGGGCACTGATTAATTATATAATGTATTTTATTATGACTTGATTATTTCACATTGATGTCTTGGTAATGTACAAACTTCTAAGACAGGGATGGATTAATTTTCCTCACACTTCTGGTACTGCATAATCCCTAGCCCAGAAATGTGATTATTGCAGTTGCTGAAAAGAAAGATGAAGCTGTTGAAGATATAAAAGAAAGATTATGTTCTTCAATTGCTGTGGTGGAGTTAAACAGAGATTCATGCATTGTAGAGCTTCTAGTATATGAAAATCTGACTGCCAACATTTTCTTAGAATCATTGCATCTTAAATGTCAGTTCCTGCTGTCAGAAGTGCTCCTTTGGTACAATCCCCAATGCCATCAAAGAAAAATGGGGAAGCAACTTGTGTTCCATGGTATCTTAACCCATGGCTAAAAATAAAATGATCAAGTCACACAAACCATGGAATTTTATTATAATAAATAATAAATTTTATTATAATTTTATTATAATAGCAAGTGATCCATGGGTCATAGTAATTAGAAAGTCTATATTGTAGTGACTTTTACAGAAAAAATACTGTCTTCTCTCAGAAAAAAAGCTCTGGTAAAAATGGTCATTTATTGATATATAAGTTGATATCTTAAAAAAACTTTATGGAAAAATTTTCACCATATTTTGGTTTTGCACATGTATTTTATTCTTCACCTTTATAATCTAAACAAACTTTGCTTCTTGGTTGGTGCATGACTGATTTGGCAGCAAAGTAAAACTAAAGGCTATTGAAATGGCAGTATGAACTCTGTAATGAAAAGCTTCTGTAAAACTTTTGATTGGTTGCTTAATTCCATGGTAATCAAGTAAAACAGGCATATCCTGATTCTAATCATCATGATACAAAGTGAAATTATCCTTTCATGAGTAATGAGCTAAAATATACCTTAGTACGTAAAAAACTAAGCTCAGTTTTATGACTTTTAACATGTTATTGTTTATTTCCTTAAAAGACTGTAGATTCACTTAGTAGTTGAAAGTATTTTGGTAAATTTATTTCAGAGTCTCAGATTCTCACATAAGATTTTCTGTAAGTCTTGTGTTTATCTATTATTGAATGAATGAATGTGCATTACATAAGGCATCTTAGGCTTTCAGGTAGCAAAAGCTAGCATTTGTTGACTTTTGTTTCATGTGTATTTCTGACTACAGCATCTAACACGAGTACTTGAATTCACAATATGTAAATATATATTCAAAATATATTAAACTGAATTTGCAATATATAAAGTTACCATTAAAAATAAGGGACTAAAATAATTACTCTGAACACTACAGATCCCCAAATAGCTTTAAAAAAATGTGTCCGGACATCATCTATATAAGAAAGTTTAACAGTGTCCCTCAAGTAAAACATGGAAACTAAGGTAGTTTCATCTCATTGCACATTACATGAATGATTTGTAAAATTCAGGCTTGGGAGCCAAACATGTATATTAACTGTATTAAATATGTTTCAGTGTCAAAAATAAATCTATTTTTGAAAATCAGCAATAAACCAAGTGATTAGAAATGAAAAGCTTAATATATTTTTCCACAGCTTCCTTGAAAAATACATCTAAATAATGTAAATAGATATAAATTTTCCACATACATACTGCAGCTTACATTTACTTTACCACTAAAGTTTTATGTTAACCATTACATTTAAAAAGAAGAAGAAAATTTATATTCACCAAATAAATTTGGATGCGTATGTTAATACATATTCATTCTACTGAACAATATCACCATCTGTGTCCGTATTTACATGGGTTTTTGCATAAGAAAGATAAAACAAAATTATACATTTTTACAGAATTTAATGATAATTGTAATCAAGTCCAATTTTATGTGGAGACAGGTCTTCTTGGCACTTAAGAAGTATTTTTCCAAGTCCTTCAAATTAATTTAACCATAAAAGATGATAAAAATTAGCATAGTCTGCCTTTACATTGTATAAAGTTCCAGGTTTATTTTTTCTTCATGCTAGGTCACATATATGTGTGTGTGTGTGTGTGTGTGTGTGTGTGTATTAGCAACTCACCAAAACTGTCAAATGGTAAAATTCATTACCCTTCCTAAAAAGTAGAAGAAAAGAAAAAAATATATTATTCTCTTAACAATTTAACAGAATGCAAAAACAAGGAAACAAACTGGGCATTGTACTCTGAGCTTAGATTCTAGAAATATTTTATAGCAAAAATCTGAAAATCAATGAAATGTGAATTTAGTTGCATGATGACTTTTACATTAACCAATTATCAGTAATTTCATCAAAAAATAGAGTTTTATACACTGCACTGTGTTATAAAAGATTTTCTCTATCTCTTATCAGATATCCATGTATGAAATATAAAAATTACCATATTTATTTCTATTTGAGACCTAGCCTAGAGTTTTGCAATATTGATTTCAATTACAGTTGTATCCAAGTACCTATCTTTTCTCCAGGAGGGTTTTGGGCATAGAGTAAGATGTGCAGAACACTTTGTATGAGACCTTTCCTTTAAAGAGTATTGCTAGGAAGAATTTCCTGGGTAACATTAAGTACTTTGGAAATTTAGAGTTCAAGGAAAATCAGTATTCTTGTCATTTTTTGGTATTTATTTAGAACCTCATTTTAATGAAACCAAAGTCATGGAGACTATCTCCCATGAGCCGCTAAAATATCCTTCAACTTGGTCAGAGTTCTACTAGCTAAGCATTATTGCACATTCTATTAGTTGCTAGAGGATGAAGATGAAAAAGTGAAAAAAAAAATTAAGGCAAATCCATCAACACTATCAAATGAAGGTCAGCTTAATTACACTCACCTTTTTTTTTGTTGTGGCCTCTCCCGTTGCGGAGCACAGGCTCCGGACGCGCAGGCTCAGCGGCCATGGCTCACGGGCCCAGCCGCTCCGCGGCATGTGGGATCCTCCCAGACCGGGGCGCGAACCCAGTTCCCCTGCATCGGCAGGCGGACGCGCAACCACTGCGCCACCAGGGAAGCCCTACACTCACCTTTTTGATGATGGATCCAGAGCTTAAGTTTGGCATAAAAAATTCAGTGTTACCACTAAATCAGCATCTCCTGGATAGAACTGAAAATGTTAAGAGATTCAAATATAGATATAACTTCTAAGTGCTTTAAAAATAAACAAAGCCAGAGCAAAGATGCCTGACCTATGACCAAAACTGTGCCTATAACTTTTATTATCTTGGTGAAATGATAGTAAATAATTCAGATTATGCTTAGTAATAACTTGTATTTAGAAAAAATAAATAAATTCAAGTGTTACTACGTAAGTTTAAGAATATGATTTGCCTTATAATTCTTCCTTGTATTTCAGATCAAATATTAATACAGAAGAATATTTAACTCAAGATGTATAAAGCATATAAGATAAAAAGTAAAAATAATACAAATATGTTAGTTAAAAAACATATCAAATGAATGCATGAATTCAGAAGACTGGCAGGTCCATCAGATGTTTAAGAATGCCCATGAGGTAAACAAAAGCTTGTTTGAAATAAAAATAGCTCTCTTTAGAAGTGATTTGAAATGTTCATTTTAAAAAGGAGGTAGGGCTTCCCTGGTGGCGCAGTGGTTGAGACTCCGCCTGCCGTTGCAGGCGACACGGGTTCGTGCGCCGGTCTGGGAAGATGCCACATGCCGCAGAGCGGCTGGGCCCGTGAGCCATGGCCGCTGAGCCTGCGTGTCCGGAGCCTGTGCTCCGCGACGGGAGAGGCCACAACAGAGAGAGGGCCGCGTACCACAAAAAAAAAAAAAAAGGAGGTAGATTTTCTTCATTTGCTGTGCACGACCAATTTATGTGTTTGACAACATGCTGGTAACATAACTGAAAAGTTTTGCTATACGCAGGTATACAGACGTTGAACATGTCCCATGTTCTTGAAATAAACTCTGAATTTGGAGGTGTTGCTACTTTTTAAAGCCTGTGACTATGTCTTTAATGACCATTCCAAATTGCAACTTATCACTTAGCCATAGAGTTTTACACTGGTGATTAATTGTAATTTTTTTGTGTTAGACTGCTATAATGTAAACCTAACAATATTTAAACTTCTATAAATTCACTAGTATCAGATAAGACTTCACATGTTATGGCCACATTTACGAATTATCTTGTAGTAAATATATCTAATATCTTACCGTATAATTTCATAGCAGTATTTAAGAGTAATTCAGCATGGCCAGCATGTAAAAAATAATCCCGTTTTCTTTCTCTTTCTAAAGACAATGAATTTGACATGCATCATAGGTATTTAAATTCACTCCCTAGAAATCTTGTTTATGTGATATGAGTAGTATAAGGAAATAATTTAAATTTAAAGTTCCTAATATAATGCTAAATTTTTACAGCTTATTTCTTAAACTAATTTTGTATACATTTTCTACATAAAATTAATAATTGTATATGTTTTAATTTGGTACCACAAATAAGATTGAGGTATAACAATAAAAAGTAAACTGTTTAGTCCAACTTCTGCAATAGATGTTACTCTTTAAGATGTTAGGACCATTGTTTAAATAATGTCCTCTCTAATATAATACCCAGGTTAAAAAAAATTTTTGGTCCTTCATCTGATTTTCTCCAGAAAATTGATGTAAAATGTTCATTTACATATGGACTCTAATTTTCTTACTCTCCAAATTTGACTTATCTTAACCCACTTTTGAACCTTTTGACTTTAGTCCAGAGTATTCATTAATGTTTGCTCTTCCCATTTAAATTTGACTTTAAATTATTCTATTATCAACTATTTAGCTTTTCTCTTACATTTTTTATTAAAATACTACGGACCCAATTTTATTGTAAATAATATCATTGATAATACGGATTTAATTTTAAATTGTTTCAGCTACATATCCTCATGTATTCAACTCTCATTTATTGCTTGTTTTATTTTTGTTCATTTCTCAAATCATATCCCTCCTTCATGAATGCCTCTAGAAACTTTCACTGAATTATAATTTCATTGCCAACAGTCTAACTGTAAAAGTATCATTTCTACTGTCAAGTTGAAAACACAAACCCACTTAGACATATCCAGTGTTGTTTCTACCAAAGATGACTGCTACAAAAGATTATGTTAATAGTGGTTGTTACATGTTGCTTAACCCTTGGCCTTTTTGGTACTTCTGAAGAAAGGAGAGAGAAGAAGAAAGAGGAGAGGCGAGGAGAGGAGAGGAGAGGAGAGAGGGAGGGAGGGAGGAAGGAAGGAGGGAAGGAAGGGAGGGAGGGAGGAAACCATATATGTATTGATATTTGGCAATACAGAACTTTTTCTTTGGGTCTGTATTTATCAATTCCTATAAAGGCCTTCTGTCCCATTTTCCACTTTCTCTGCAGAATTCTAAGAGTGGCCATTCATTTATTGAATGTTCCAGAAGATGGAACTCATTTTGCAAAAGAGAATAGACTACTCCCGGAAAGAGGATAGTTTCATTGTTTCAGGAATGGTTTAGAATCACCTGAATCCTGATTTACTGAAATCTGTTTTGAAAGCTTTTAATAGGGAGCCAGGTACTGTATTTGAGAAGAACAGAATCTAAGAAAGAAATAACCTGGTGGTTTCATTTACTGTTGCACTCAAAGATAAAATAACTCACTTTTATTTACATTTACAACATTGGTTTTAAGCATGAATTACTTTAACTTTCCATCTTTTGCCAAACTCTTTTATACTTTCTTTGGATAAAATGTTTTTTGTTCTAGAATTATTACATTGACTATAAACTTTTATTACTTCATTTCTCATCTGCTTTGGTTTTTTTGATCACAGTTATAGAGCAAAACAAAACTTTGAAATCAAATGTTGAGTAGCATACATTGTTAAAACATTCGGCAGAGATAATCCGAAGAGATAATTTGTTTTTCTTTGTTTTAGACTGAAATGAAATGAAGAATGTCAGCAAAATGACCTCCAGAGTTCTCAAAATATAAATTCCCCAATGCCCCAATAAAATATCCTGCCTTCAGTGCTCAACTTATGACAAGATTTAATGATCTCCAAAGTATTGATTTTATCTTCAGTTTCCTGAAATAATAACTTCTTATGATAATAAATCTTCATACTCTAGACAACTCATTCATGTGTAGTGAAATCAATCTTCTTTTTACACAATAATTTTTGGTCTATATAGCGAAGTCTTTTCTTTTTAAAGAAATAGGTGCCTATTTCAACGTTAATCATCTGTCCTTTTTTATTCAATTTGCATAAAATAGTCTAAGGTCGAAAGTAAAGCAATATTTCTAGCTATTACTTTTCCCAATAGAATCTGATCAGTATCTTCTTCCTTATAAAGTGAAAATATCTCATCATTGTTATTATCTTCATCTAAACTTATTATTTATTTATTACCTGGACTGCCATCCCTCTCACAGTTTAAAGATAAATGTGAAAACCTAGCTAAAATATTTAATACATAAACAAATTTTGTAGTTGTCTTTTTAGGTTGATTTTTGGGTTTCTGGTTGGAAACATGAGAGATTAAATTCTGAGTCAGTGCAAGTTTCAGTAGAAATAAGCTGAATGTATTTTGGACACAGTGAGTTGGAGGTATGTGTAGGGAATGTTTGTGGATATGTCTGTACATAAGGTCACCTGGGGGAAATGAGGAGGAAAATAGA
Source organism: Physeter macrocephalus (assembly GCF_002837175.3). Lineage (NCBI taxonomy): Eukaryota > Metazoa > Chordata > Mammalia > Artiodactyla > Physeteridae > Physeter > Physeter macrocephalus. Next base: position 100,856,366 of record NC_041233.1, on the reverse strand, counting down.
ACAAAAGAAACACAAACGATGACAAAAGCTGAGAAATTCCAGCTTTGAAGGGGAAGTTGGAGAAAGGGAAGACTGAAACTGAGTAAAAGAATGAACGTGCAGAAAGAAGTAAAAAACCAAACGCCAGCAGTATGCCTTGAATGTGGAAGTCAGAAGAGGGTTCTAGTAGGAGAGAAGGGTTGACCTAGTAAAACGTTTCAGATGATGGAACTGATATTAGAAGCATCCACTGAGTTTGCCAAACAGGAAGTTGTTAATAATCTTGGTGGGAACAGTTTCATTAAGAAGGAAAAATGGGGGACTTCCCTGGCAGTCCAGTGGTTAAGACTTTGCCTTCCAATGCAGGGGGTGCAGGTTCAATCCCTTGTTGGGGAGCTAAGATCCCACATGCCTTGCAGCCTAAGAAACAAAACATAAAAGAGAAGCAAGATTGTAACAAATTCAATAAAGACTTTAAACATGGTCCACATCAAAAAAAATCTTTAAAAAAAAGAAAAAATGAAAACCATGTGGAGTAGGTTACAGAATAAATGAGATGTGAGAAAGTCAAGACTACAAACTTAGGTTCCACTTTGAAAAAGCTTGAGTGTCAAGAAACTGGGAAGAAGTGGTTATTTGAAGGAGATAGATTTGTTTTATTCTGTATTCCATCCGTATTGTGATTTTTTTTGAAACCAGGAGTATGTGTTAATTTTTCCAGTAAAAAATTACTTAATAAAAAATAACCAAAATCATCTGTAAGCTCACTCTTCAGAAAATGTGTTAACATTTTAGAGTATATTCTTTTGGGCTTTACTTTAACTCATATATGGCATATGTCAGGTAATGTAGTACAGCCATTTTGTCATTTGTTTTTTCCCAAATAAAAAATTCTCATATTACAAAAAAAGAAAAAAAAATGAAAAAGCTTGAGTGTGAAGGGAAGAAGAGTAGTAATAGCTAGGGGATAGCTCTTTTTCTTTTCTTTTCTTTTTTTTAAAGATGAGAGAGATGAGTTTGAGGACAATCTTTCCAAATACCTTTCTGTGAAAACAGATTTAATGATCTCTCCATTTCTTTCTTAGTGCTGTGAGTGAATTTCAGGAGTTCGGTGGTCTGTTTAATTTTAGATTTCCCATAGCCAGTATATTAGGGAGGAAGAATAATCAACTGTCTTCGTTTTCTTTTCAGGATGCAAAATCCTTTTATAGCTTCTATCTCAACCAACTAAGAATGTTAAATATGATATTTTTTCATACATCTTCACTCAGCAAGTTAAATCTTGATCAGTCCTAGGATTATCCCTAGTGAGAGAATAGATACAACCATTCTGCCTACAGAAAAGGGGACAATGTCAGGGCTGTTCCTCTACAAACCTGTAGCCCCCAAATCCTATGGCAGCTCCTTCTGTCCTTCTCTTCCCCACAATAAAAGTCCCAGAAGCCTTGCCTCCTTCAAACAGTACCAAAATGCCTTTAAAAAAGCCTTTGCTTGTTGCGAATACATCTTTAGTGGAGAGAGGTAGAAAAAATAATTGGATCAACTCACATCATGAGATTTTAAGATACAATCTGATAAGGTGTTGTGTTTTGTTTATTTTTTTACGGTACGCGGGCCTCTCACTGTCGAGGCCTCTCCCGTTGCGGAGCACAGGCTCCGGACGCGCAGGCCCAGCGGCCATGGCTCACGGGCCCAGCCGCTCCGCGGCATGTGGGATCTTCCAGGATCGGGGCACAAACCCGTGTCCCCTGCATCGGCAGGCGGACTCTCAACCACTGCGCCACGAGGGGAGCCCCAGTGATAAGTTTTATAAAGGAATTCTTGTTCCTCGGTGGCCACCTACAAGGCAAATCAAATGGCTTATTAAAACATTAATGCTGTGCTTGCAGTCAAAGTTATGCTGAATGAGATGCCCTAATGCCTTATACATTAAAATTACAGGATCCTTGTAAAGTGGCATCATATTTAATGCTTTTTTTCCAAGTGTCATCTATAATGGATTAAACACAGTGAATAAAATATCTAATGACATTTCCTCTTGCTCACCTTGCAAAACTGATTATTTGCATTGAAGAGGCACTATGTCTTTACTAAATAAGCATAAACATTTTATATTCAGTGTAGTTATAGAGCAATGTGGACTCATGCTGCACCCCTACCTTCCCACCACACTACTTTTCCAGTAGAAAAACATCTTTTTTAAAAGGATCAGAGATCTGGGAATTTTAAAACCTTACAGAGGTTGTCCACATCAAAACAGAGAAACAGTTATAAATGAACAAATAAATTTAAAAGATCCAGTCAGTGTGCTCTGGGGTATCGTAATGTCTGAATCGACCTCACTCTTAGATTTCAGTCACTGATCAAAACAGTGCCGTCCACCCAAATCCAGAGCTCTGCCTCACCAATGGTTGGTTAACTGTCCGTTAAGGAACTTGAATTGCTTCCAAGACATTTTGTTTTCCTTGTGGTAGGAGCAACTTGTCTTTCCTCAAACACTCACAGCTACCAACACTCTCATGATGGATGGGAGTGTTCCTACTCAAAACTGGATTTGATGTACATACACTGGGGTTAATTTTTTGGAGGTGAGGGGGATAAGAAGATACAGAGGTTTTTGTTTTGTTTCATTTTCTCAAAACAGGTTGTGTTTTTGAACTCATATGGAAAGAGGAAACACTTCATATTTCTAATAAATCCTCTGATTTATGTATGAAGTGAGTTCAACCCTGCTGTTCAACAACATATTTGAACCCTGGATATGTATACAAGCACGGTGCCAGACACCCAGCAGAGTACAAAAGGCAAAGATTTGTGCGCTGCATGGTACTTTACAACGTAGATGGAGAACCTAATTACCAAGTGCAAATACCTGAAGCACTAACGTGAAAGAACACACTCATGTGCACAGAAAATATCCTGCTGAGATTGGCCATGGAGCAGCTGGAAATGGAACATAAAGTACTATTATTAGGTGCTGAGTGGATGTGGACAGCCCCAGACTAGCATCATATGAGACCGTAGGCCTGCAGGTTTTTAACTTTTCCAACTTATGGGTCTGTACTCTCTCTGGACTCTTTTGACCACTGTAAGGAACTAGGGAGGCTTCAGGGAGCCACACACACTCACTGTGAAGGTGGTATTATCCTTTGCTCTGCTTGTTCTTCATTCAGTAATAAGGCAACATGAAAGTAGTCTTGAACCAATAATGAATTGTCATTCTTGCCAGTCTTTGAAATTCAAACAACTCTTTATGGTATTTCCAAGAATGACTTCCACGCACAAAAGGCTAAGAGTAATAGAATACGCAATCTTCTAATTATCACTGAATACCTACTATGAGTCTTGCACAGGATGTGAGAGAATTCATTAAGAAAGACTAGCATGTGGCAGAGCTCATAGAGGAAGTGGGGAGATAATAATGAAAATTTTATCTGTATATCTTTTATTTTTTTAACATATTTATTGGAGTATAATTGCTTTACATTGCTGTGTTAGTTTCTGCACTCATGCTGCACCCCTACCTTCCCACCACACTACTTTTCCAGTAGAAAAACATCTTTTTTAAAAGGATCAGAGATCTGGGAATTTTAAAACCTTACAGAGGTTGTCCACATCAAAACAGAGAAACAGTTATAAATGAACAAATAAATTTAAAAGATCCAGTCAGTGTGCTCTGGGGTATCGTAATGTCTGAATCGACCTCACTCTTAGATTTCAGTCACTGATCAAAACAGTGCCGTCCACCCAAATCCAGAGCTCTGCCTCACCAATGGTTGGTTAACTGTCCGTTAAGGAACTTGAATTGCTTCCAAGACATTTTGTTTTCCTTGTGGTAGGAGCAACTTGTCTTTCCTCAAACACTCACAGCTACCAACACTCTCATGATGGATGGGAGTGTTCCTACTCAAAACTGGATTTGATGTACATACACTGGGGTTAATTTTTTGGAGGTGAGGGGGATAAGAAGATACAGAGGTTTTTGTTTTGTTTCATTTTCTCAAAACAGGTTGTGTTTTTGAACTCATATGGAAAGAGGAAACACTTCATATTTCTAATAAATCCTCTGATTTATGTATGAAGTGAGTTCAACCCTGCTGTTCAACAACATATTTGAACCCTGGATATGTATACTCGCACGGTGCCAGACACCCAGCAGAGTACAAAAGGCAAAGATTTGTGCGCTGCATGGTACTTTACAACGTAGATGGAGAACCTAATTACCAAGTGCAAATACCTGAAGCACTAACGTGAAAGAACACACTCATGTGCACAGAAAATATCCTGCTGAGATTGGCCATGGAGCAGCTGGAAATGGAACATAAAGTACTATTATTAGGTGCTGAGTGGATGTGGACAGCCCCAGACTAGCATCATATGAGACCGTAGGCCTGCAGGTTTTTAACTTTTCCAACTTATGGGTCTGTACTCTCTCTGGACTCTTTTGACCACTGTAAGGAACTAGGGAGGCTTCAGGGAGCCACACACACTCACTGTGAAGGTGGTATTATCCTTTGCTCTGCTTGTTCTTCATTCAGTAATAAGGCAACATGAAAGTAGTCTTGAACCAATAATGAATTGTCATTCTTGCCAGTCTTTGAAATTCAAACAACTCTTTATGGTATTTCCAAGAATGACTTCCACGCACAAAAGGCTAAGAGTAATAGAATACGCAATCTTCTAATTATCACTGAATACCTACTATGAGTCTTGCACAGGATGTGAGAGAATTCATTAAGAAAGACTAGCATGTGGCAGAGCTCATAGAGGAAGTGGGGAGATAATAATGAAAATTTTATCTGTATATCTTTTATTTTTTTAACATATTTATTGGAGTATAATTGCTTTACATTGCTGTGTTAGTTTCTGCTATATAACAAAGTTAATCAGCTATACATATACATATATCCCCATATCCCCTCCCTCTTGCATCTCCCTCCCTCCCACCCTCCCAATCCCACCCCTCTAAGTGGTCACAAAGCACCGGGCTAATCTCCCTGTACTATGTGGCTGCTTCCCACTAGCTAGCTATTTTATATTTGGTAGTGTATATATGTCAGTGCCACTCTCTCACTTCTTCCCAGCTTACCCTTCCCCCTCCCCGTGTCCTCAAGTCCATTCTCTACTTCTGTGTCTTTATTCCTGTCCTGGCCCTATGTTCTTCAGAATGCTGTTGTTTTTATTTTAGATTCCATATATATGTGTTAGCATACGGTATTTGTTTTTCTCTTTCTGACTTACTTCACTCTGTATGACAGACTGTATGTCCATCCACTTTACTATAAATAACTCAGTTTCGGTTCTTTTTATGGCTGAGTAATATTCCATTGTATATATGTGCCACATCTTCTTTATCCATTCAACAGTTGATGGACACTTAGGTTGCTTCCATGTCCTGGCTATTGTTAATACTGCTGCAATGAACATTGTGGTACATGACTCTTTTTGAATTATGGTTTTCTCAGGGTATATGCCCAGTAGTGGGATTGCTGGG
>NC_041233.1:100849751-100850563 GCF_002837175.3 Physeter macrocephalus | reverse complement strand
CAAATATTTTCTCCCATTTGGAGGGTTGTCTTTTCGTCTTGTTTATGGTTTCCTTTGCTGTGCAAAACCTTTTAAGTTTCATTAGGTCCCATTTGTTTATTTTTCTTTTTATTTCCATTTCTCTAGGAGGTGAGTCAAAAAGGATCTTGCTGTGATTTATGTCATAGAGGGTTCTGCCTATGTTTTCCTCTAAGAGTTTTATAGTGTCTGGCCTTGCATTTAGGTCTTTAATCCACCGTGAATTTATTTTTGTGTATGGTGTGAGGGAGCGTTCTAATTTCATTCTTTTACATGTAGCTGTCCAGTTTTCCCAGCACCAATTATTGAAGAGGCTGTCTTTTCTCAGTTGTATAATCTTACCTCCTTTATCAAAGATAAGGTGACCATAGGTTCATGGGTTTATCTCTGGGCTTTCTATCCTGTTCCATTGATCTACATTACTGGTTTTGTTCCAGTACCATACTGTCTTGATTACTGTAGCTTTGTAGTATAGTCTGAAGTCAGGGAGCTTGATTCCTCTAGCTCCGTTTTTCTTTCTCAAGCTTGTTTGGCTATTCGGGGTCTTTTGTGTTTCCATACAAATTGTGAATTTTTTCTTCTAGTTCTGTGAAGAATGCCATTGGTAGTTTGATAGGGATTGCCCTGAATCTGTAGATTACTTTGGGTAGTAGAGTCATTTCACAATGTTGATTCTTCCAATCCAAGAACATGGTATATCTCTCCATCTGTTTGTATCATCTTTAATCTCTTTCATCAGTGTCTTATAGTTTTCTGCATACAGGTCTTTTGTCTCCTTAGGTAGGTTTATTCCT
>NC_041233.1:100762330-100849734 GCF_002837175.3 Physeter macrocephalus | reverse complement strand
TAGCATCTTTAGGATTCTCTATGTATAGTATCATGTCATCTGCAAACAGTGACAGTTTTACTTCTTCTTTTCCCATTTGGATTCCTTTTATTTCTTTTCCATCTCTGATTGCTGTTGCTAAAAATTCCAAAACTCTGTTGAATAATAGTGGTGAGAGTGGGCAAGCTTGTCTTGTTCCTGATCTTAATGGAAATGGTTTCAGTTTTTCACCATTGAGAATGGTGTTGGCTCTGTTTTTATCATATATGGCCTTTATTATGTTGAGGTAAGTTGCTTCTATGCCTACTTTCTGGAGAGTTTTTATCATAAATGGGTGTTGAATTTTTGTCGAAAGTTTTTCTTCATCTCTTCAGATTATCATATGATTTTTATCCTTCAATTTGTTTTATGATGTATCACATTGATTGATTTGCACATATTGGAGAATACTTGCATTCCTGGGGAAAACCCCACTTGACCATGGTGTATGATCCTTTTAATGTGCTGTTGGATTCTGTTTGCTAGTATTTTGTTGAGGATTTTTGCATCTATGTTCATCAGTGATATTGGCCTGTAGTTTTCTTGTTTTGTGACATCTTTGTGTGGTTTTGGTATCAGGGTGATGGTGGCCTCATAGAATGAGTTTGGGAGTGTTCCTCCCTCTGCTATATTTTGGAACAGTTTGAGAAGGATAGGTGTTAGCTCTTCTCTAATTGTTTGATATAATTCGCCTGTGAAGCCATCTGGTCCTGGGCTTTTGTTTGTTGGAATATTTTTAATCACAGTTTCAATTTCAGTGCTTGTGAATAGTCTGTTTATATAGTCTATTTCTTCCTGGTTCAGTTTCAGATGGTTGTGCTTTTCTAAGAATTTGTCCATTTCTTCCAGGGTGTCCATTTTATTGGCATATAGTTGCTTGTAGTAATCTCTCATGATCCTTTGTATTTCTGCAGTGTCAGTTGTTATTTCTCCTTTTTCATTTCGAATTTTGTTGATTTGAGTCTTCTCCCTTTTTTTTCTTGATGTGTCTGGCTAATGGTTAATCAATTTTGTTTATCTTCTCAAAGAACCAGCTTTTACTTTTATTGATCTTTGCTAATGTTTCCTTCATTTCTTTTATTTCTGATCTGATCTTTATGATTTCTTTCCTTCTGCTAACTTTGGGTTTTTTTTATTTTTCTTTCTCTAATTGCTTTAGGTCTAAGGTTAGGTTGTTTATTTGAGTTTTTTTTTGATTCCTGAGGTAGCATGTACTCTGGGCAGCCTAACAGGAATTTTGAGCCTGCAGCTCATGTAACTTGATTTTCATGTCTAAAAATATTATAATATGGACATACATAAGTGTATATAGAGAGAGAGCTAAATATATGTAAATAAAAGGATATATTTATATTTATTTATATAATTTGGGTAATTGTTTACCATTATCAACTAGTATAATCTATCGGTCTGTTGTTTTACTAGAAAACTGGGTTCTGTGGTATTTTACCTACATCTTGTACCTTTTCTCTTTCGTTAAGGTAATGTGACATAACTACCTAAAGTTCATTTTCAGGTTAATGATCAAAGAAAATATCTTTCAGTTTTCCAATACACTCATGAGTCATATATTCAGTCCATTGTTATCAAAATCACACCCCTACTGGCAGACTGTGTAATATTGTTTTTGTTCAGAAAATCCAATCTCAGATTTGGATTTGTGTTGACTGTTTTGAACAGAAAGGACTGTAGTGTCCTGTTACCCCTTCCTATTCATGACTACCTGGTGACACAACCTTGTGCAGTGACATACTTTGTGACTTTGAGGACTTATAAGACTAATACAGTTTGTTATATGGGAATAGGGCTTGTCTTATTAACACCAAACTGGCAACGAGGTTCTAAAATTGAGGACTAAGATGTGCTTAAGAGAGTTGTCCAAATTGCAGCAGGATCCCCTACAACTTACCAAGAGGTGGAAGAGTCAGCTATGTTCAGCCTGCAGGCTCCACATTCTCTAGTCTATATGATCAGAATGAAGAAGAGAGACAAGGGTTGGATCAGAATCCCAAATTCTCAGTTTAACAGGAAATGTGCTGGCTCTTCCCTTCCATTCTCAGTGAGGGGAAAGAGATTAAGAAAGGGCTAGTTAATTCTTGCTTGGACCCAGCAAGCCCCATAGAGTCAATATGCTTCCAAAGACTCCACAGTTTTCTTGTTCCAAATGTCAATTGGCTTGACTTAGAATGTGAGGTACTTAGTGGGTTTTTTACCTTGTTTGACAGTTTAGGAGCAAAAAACCTGTTTCACTCCACATCCTATTTGTTACATGTTTAAAGTGGAAGAATAAAATAATTATTTTTCACCTCTTCAAAGTATATAGCCACCTTTTAAAAATGTCGCTTCCATTTCATTCAGAGGCTCTGTTTTATACCTTTGAAAATGGATCCTTTGCTGACACTTAAATAGTCTAGATTTAGTGAGTCAAAGAAAGAGTACAAGTATTTTGAATGCAATGTTGTGAATCACTTTTTGTACATTCTGTTAATACTAGCAAAATATTACTGCATTATAACGATTCTTCATTGTAAATAATGTTTTAGTTTTCACAGTTGGAAGATATGAGTTGAATGTGTCTGAATAAGACTGGCATGATTCAGTAATAAATCTGAAAATACAGGTGCATAGGTTAAGCAATACTCTCTGAAGAGTAGTAATATAGCCTATTTTCAGTATTTGGGGAACTGCAATAAAATGCCTCTAAGAACAGAAAAATGAGAGATGTAAGATGGCTTTTTTTTTAAAACTGCAAGATAAATACCCAGTGAATAAATATGTAGGTATGGAATCACCTAAAAGAGACAAAATTGTTTTTACCATAGCAATACTGGGGCTATAATGTGAATGAATGTATTAATATATCCAAAGGGGAAAATGTGGTTGAGAATGAGTTTGTCAGCCATGGAGACATGGGAAAATGAATATTTCAGAGGGAAAGCTGGCTCATTCAAATGCTGCCAAACAGAAGGCACTTTCACCAGTGGCCAGTCTTACCTTGATATATTTAAGTATTTGGTAATTTAATTGGCTTTAAATATCTGATTACTTGGATATCAAGCAGTCTTTTGCTTATACTTTGACTTCCCATTTATGTCATCCCACATTTCAATTTTTCTAATCCATGTTACTGTTATTTCTCATGGTAAATAAATACATTAGGGTTTTGATTTTATTCTGATTGAAACTATGTTTTAAAGGAGTACATTAGCATTCTGATTTTATATATCTCTCTCGGTTGAACATGAGCTCTCCCATGAGAGAAGGGTCCTTATCTCTACAGGGACAAAGCGGGGTTAAGGTACACTCAAGGTACAGGACCAGACCTGGGAGCCAGACAATCCTCACCAGTCTAAGAGTCTTCTGTGGAAATAGCCCAGCTTCAAGGTATGTCTCCTGCTGAGGATTCCTAATGACATTCTGGACCCATTGTAAGGGTTTTAACCAATTCTTCTGGTTAGCAAAACTCCAATATTGTATGTTAACATATATCAATAATATATATAGTGAAGTTATATAACTATCACATTAGGCTCATGCATTTTAAATTTTATATTTTAACTTTTAAAAATTTGAACTACTTTACCTTATATGGTTATTATATTTATATACATAATCTTTATTCCATACCCCATAATTTCCTACATATTGTGTTGGAGTTTTAGTAGTTGTTAGAAAAATACAAACATATTATACATGCTACTTTGCCACAAGTATTTATTTTCCTGTTAATTATACAAATACAAGTTTCAAGAGCACTTTTTAAATACTATTTCATAGTATGCTTGTACCATTAATGTATTTTTGATTCTGTCTAGATAAATATTCAGATGGCTTTCTGTTTTTGCCACCGAAAGTAAAGGTATAATAAGTATCCTTAAATGTAGATGCTTTCACACCATTATTTTCATATTTGTAGGATAGTTTCCCAAAGATGGTGTTACTATGTTAAAATTTGCATTTTTAAAAATGTGAAAGCTATATTGGATTATTTTCTAAAATGATGTTAGTGTTTCACATTTCTACATGTATAAAAGTGTCCAATTCCCATATTCCTCACCAACTCTCCATGTTAACTCTTTGTAAACTTTGCTTATATGATGGGCAAAAATGGTATTTTTTTGCCATCTTAAGTAGCATTTAACTAAATATTAAAGAGATTACACATCTATTAATATTTTTTGAGATGTGCATTCTATAAATTATCTTTTCATATGCTTTTTTTCCTATTAGAATGTCTTTTTCTTATTAATTTGTAGGTTCCCTTTATTTATTAACACTGTAGTTCCTTTTTGGTTCAGATATGTTGTAAATCTCTCCCCCCATTCTGTGGTTTCTCTTCTGATTTCATTTTTGGTGTCTTTGGTTATCTATAAATACACACATTTTACTCATACACAGTCAGATATGCTTATCTCTTCTTTTTGGCTTCAGGTTTTCCGCCTTACAGACCTCTCCCAACAGATAACAGAAAATTTTATAAATTTCCTGTAATACTTTATCCTCTTATTTATATGTGTAAATCATTAGCCCACCTCAATTTAAATTACATGCTTTGACTTAGGATTCTAAGTTTGTTTTATTCAAGTAGGTATATTATAGGTAGAAAATCTCAGAACATTACTAATGATATTAAGATTTACATTCTTTGCTGCCTGTTGGTATAGTTTTGAGAGCATAAATATAGCATCTAATCAAGAAATAAACTTATTATGTAAGTAAGTCTGTTTAGACTACTAGTCTTCAAATTTGAGGACATGTTGTAAATATTTTATATGATGCACAATGCATTAAGTAAGATGGCAAACATCTTAGGTGGTCAAAAGGTGAAGGTGGGTTATATTATTGTCCCTATAGTGATATGTTCCTAGGTTGCTACTTTCCAGTTTATGAAATCTCAGGATGTTGCCAGGCTTTTTGGCTTTTCTAGGGTGAATCCCAAGAGCCTGGGTGGTTATGCTACTCTGAATTTTTGATTATCACCAGTATCAGAAGGTAGAATTAATACATTAAAAGGGAATTTTTTCCCAGTGACTTAAGAATGGACCTTAAGCACATATCTCTATATAAACATAAACAAAACTTATAAACAGCTGCCTAATTGAATTAATTATACCATTTATAACTATTCCATTAAACTAGGTAGGGGTGACAGTGACTAATACCTAGTTGAAATCAATGTGATTTTAGTTCTTTTAATTGTGACAAGGTGGGGTGGAAGCTAGAGTGGAGAGGAAATCAGGAGAGTAGCATGTGGAAACCTTGAAGTCCCCAAAGCTGCTTCCCCTGAAGCAGCTTGTGAATACTGCTGCTTCACTGTTGTACATTAGTGAATACTATTTGCATTAGTGAATACTATAGTGAATACTATTTGCATTAGTCTTACCTGGCATTTCCTTTGTTTTCATGTGAAATATGTCTGTAGACTGGTGATGAATTTTCACCAGCTCTTAGCAAAATGAATATTTCCATAGGGCAGTATTAATCTGCAGTGGTCCAGTATTCTGAGATGATGTCATTTCCCTTACTTTTTTTTTGTTAAAATACCACTTATTTTATGAATCTATAGTGTTCAGTTTTGTTGCTTGATTAGTGTATTTTTGTTTAACTATCCTCACATGACAAAAAGTCTGCTCTGTTTTATTATCTTATTAAATTTGTTTAGGAGTGTGTGTGTGTGTGTGTGTGTGTGTGTGTGTGGTGGTCTATGAAATTCAAAACTTTGGAAACCACTGTTTCAGAAAGCATTATAGTCTGAGGTATATTCATCCCAACCATGTTTTGAAGAAGATATTGACTGTAAGGTAGGTGCTTAGCTGTTGTAGCTAGTTTTAAATTTTTACTTTCATACTATCAGGCTTACAGTTGGCTTCAGTGATCCTAAGAGTATAAATCGAGACAAGAGTAGCTTTAGGTGCAGGATTCCAGCTTGTAGTTATTCTGCCAAAGGTGGCCTAGACCTGGAACAGGCATAACGTCTTTAGTCCCTAGTGTACACTGGAATAGGATCCTGACTGGCAAAGAGCATCTAAGTTGAAATAGAAATCAGGAATCCTGGAAAGTCTCTGGAGCTAGTGAATGAGTTCTCTGTGTGGGTGCGGGCTCTGAATGATTGGCTCCATTGCTTTGGTCCAGCTTTGCCAGGGCTCCGGCACAGACTGAGAGGCCCTGCAGCAGTGCTGGGCTTCGTTGGAAAGGCTGCAATACTTTGTTAGTAATGTCTCCTCTGGCTCAATCGGGATGAATTGTGGAGAACTAGCCAGGTGTTTGTCGTTCCTGTTTCAGTTCATTCTTCTAAAACAGCTGATGCAACATAAGGAAATATTTTGCAGCTTGGTAAATATGAAATAAATGAGAACATTTTTAATAAAAGACAGTAATTATATGTGGGAAATTGAATGAAACATAAACATAATGAGTGTAGAAAAAAATCAAAATTTATTTTTGTTAGCTGAAAGTTTAATAATATAGTTATATATTTCAATTTTTAGAAATTAATAAAAATTTATTTATAGGATTATATGTGTTCAGAAGCAATAGAACTTTTAAACTAAAATATATTTTAAATCTTAACTAAATTTTCAAAAATTAGTTCAGTTTTTGTAATGTGTATCAGCTTTTAATCATGCTAGTATAATAAAAACATTAATAAAATAAATTTTAATTGGCCATTTGAAATCAGAGAAAAATCAGTTGCTCCTGTGTCACTATTTTTTAAAGAATATACTCAAAGTTCTATTACTGACAAAACTTTGAAATAAATTAACTTCCAAGATAAGTGCTAAAAATATATTTAAGTAATTTAATGAGCTTGTTCTTTAAAATGCTGACTATATATATATATATATATATTTACATATTCAAGTCATACACAGTGACTTGCAAATATATGTATTTTTGGACTCATATCTGCTAATTTGCATTGCTGGCTTACTCTGTCTACCGTTGTTTCCATTATAGTTACACTATAAAATTGGGTGACTCCATTTTCTTTTAACATGTAAAATCTATAAAAGCCAATGTACAACAGTGAACAATACTAAAAAATCATTTTATAAATAAAATATACATTGTTATGTATATGTGTTAATGTATATATATTTTTCTAAGAGTGGGTGAGTTATGGAGATGGATTTCCAATGCTTCACGTATTTTCAAATCAAATATTTCTTTAGCTGACTTTGCAAAATGAAAATATCTACTAAGCTCATAAATTGTGACCTTCCCCTATATTACTAGTAAAATGTATTATTTTACTTATCCCTTCATTATGAAATTTTAAATATCTGGTTTTATTCTCTGTAACATTTTCGATACTTCAATATATATTTTTATTCATTATAATCTCATTTACGAGATGATTTATGGATGTTATATGACATTTAAAAATAAAACTGACAAAACATTTACTAGATGAAAAGTGCCAATTTTTAGAAAAAGGATTTGTAAAATAAATTATGCTAAGCAAATCCACAAAATACTGGCTATATTCCCCGTGTTGTACAATATATTCTCATAGCCTATCTTATACCCAGTGGTTTGTACCTCTTTCTCCCTTACCTCTGTGTTGCCCTTCCACCCCCTCTTCCCATTGGTAGCCACTAGTTTGTTCTCTATATCTGTGAGTCTGCTTCTTTTTTGTTATACTCACTGTTTGTTGTACATTTTAGATTCCACATATAAGCAATATCATACAGTGTTTGTCTTTCTCTGAGTTATTTTACTTATTCAATCCATGGTACTGCAGATGGGAAGATTTTGTTCTTTTTTATGGCTGAGTAGTATCCTATGGTATGTATATACCATGTCTTCTTTATCCATTCATCTGTTGATGGACACTTAGGTTGCTTCCAGGTCTTGGCAATTGTAAATAGTGCTGCTGTGAACACTGGGATTCATGTATCTTTTCAAATTAGTGGTTTTTTAAAAAATATACATCCAGGAGTGGAATTGCTGGGTCACATGGCAGTTATATTTTTAATAAGACATTAATATTGTCTAAAAACAAATCAGCCTATTTTAAACATGATAATTTCTTTTTACCCCTTTCATGTTTCTATATGATTTTCATTATAATTTTCTTTAGTTAAAATATAATGTTTGGCAATTATAACCGTTTTGCTTTTATAAAATTGTCCTTTTTTTTTCTCCTTTTGTCTTCCTCTTTGAAAGCTACTTTTTCTGGATAAACAATTTTAGGTTGACTTTTTTTTTTTTACAGTGACATTATTACTTAATGACTTTAGGCTTTTGCTGCTCATATTTAAGAGACACCTCTCAGTCTAGCTCTTGTTCCTTTGTAGATAACTTGTGGTATTTCCTGGGATGCATTTGGGCATTTTCCTTGTCTTTTGTGTTTTTAGTTTCACTTTGCTACTTCTAGGTATGATATTTCTTTAGACCTCTTGAATTTGAAGATTTACATCTTTCATAACTTTTAAAAATTCTCCTTAAACATTATTTCTTAACATATTGTTTCTGCCTCATTCTGTCTTTATTTTACTTCTAGAAATGTAGGAAGTTCTTAATCTATCTTTATGTGTCTTAACCTCTTTTTCATATTTCTCTATTCTTTAACTCTGAGATGCAACCTGGGTACTTACTTCCACTCTCTCTTCCGATTTGTGAATTCTTTCTTCATCTATGGCTAAATTGCTGTTTAAACTGTCTAATTGTTACTTTAAATTACTTTACTTTTCAATTACTAGAAGTTCCCTTTGGTTCTTTTTAAAATAATCTTGGTCATTTTATAGTCTCTTATTTCTTATTCACATATTCAGTCCTGACACAAATGTGTATCTTTAAATTTGTTTATTATATACAGTAAGTCCCCTACATAGGAACCTTCAAGTTGCGAACTTTCAAAGATGCAAACGTGCAGTCGCATGTCCAATCATGTAAGTTAATTCACGTGGCTGGCGTACATTGCCATGTATGTGCATCCTCTACAAGTGGTTGTGCTTTTGTGTACTTTACTGTACAGTACTGTATAGAGTACAGTAGCAGAGTATCTTTATTTCAAGCACAGGATGTCATCTATGACGAGAAAAAAAGAGCTACTACCCAGACATCACTGGATTGTTTTTTCAATAGGGTAGATAGAATTGAATCCAGCAAGGAACCAGAACCTGTGCTATCAACGTCAGGCGTGAGTGAAATTGCAGCTAGCCCTCCATCTCCTGTTGCTGATGATCCCTCAGCTCTACCATCTCCCACCTTCTTTCCTTCCTCCAGTCAGTAACTCTTCTTTCAGATGCCAGCCCCTTTATGCCAGCTGTTGTACTGTAGTACTGTACTTTTCAAGGTACTCTACTGTAAGATTAAAAATGTTTTCTTTATTTTTTGTGTTTATTTTTTATGTATTATTTGTGTGAAAAATATTATAAACCTATTACAGTACAGTACTATGTAGCCAATTGTGTTAGTTGGGTATCTAGGCTAACTTTGTTGGACTTACAAACAAATTGGAATTGTGAACGCACTCTCGGAACGGAAGTCGTTCATATGTAGGGGACTTACTGTGTGTGTATATGTGTGTGTGTGTGTGTGTGTGTGTGTGTGTCTATGTGTGTATATATATATATATATATATAAACGCACTCTCGGAACGGAAGTCGTTCATATGTAGGGGACTTACTGTGTGTGTATATGTGTGTGTGTGTGTGTGTGTGTGTCTATGTGTGTATATATATATATATATATATATATATATATATATTCCATATATGATATTCCCAGTATTTAATGTTTGTCCAGATTTGATTCTGCTGTCTACTATTTCTTATAGCTTTAATGCAGAGTTGCCTTGTTCCATTTCTGGTTTTGTGTTTGGTGACTTTTGATTGTGAGTATATGCTCTTTAGAACGTTATTGATGGGAATTATTTGAAAGTACATATCTCAATGAAGGATGTGTTTTTGGAAGTACTAAGAACTTGGGAACATTTAACATGAATTATTGGGCATTAGGTCTTAGAAAAACAATGGTAGTGGTGAAACCATCTGGGGTTCTATTTTTCTAGAGGTCTCCTCTCAGACCTCTCCAGGATGAGACTAGGTTCTGAGTCCTCTTGCTGTGTCTGGTGCAGTCTTCAAAAGGGAGGCCCCAAATTACCAGATTTTGGCAGATGCCCTGGAAGTGAATGCTTGATTGAATGCTCTCTCACCACTAGATACATACATCTACTGTTTTATTTTAATCTCTGCAATGCATTTAGAAAGTTTTTTTTTCTTAATCCAGAAATTTTAGTTACTTTGAAGTGAGAAGTTTGTTTAGGTTGTTAATTTTCTAAAAATTACCTACATTTTTGAAAGTAATGTGTATTCTCTATTGGATACACAATTGTACCCTATTAGCTCTTTCTGCCTACTTCTTTTTGTTTTGCTTTATTTAGCGGGTACCCATTGTAAGGATCTTCATTCTTTGGGTAAAATATGTCATGATGTCAAAAGCTAAGGTGAAATATTGAATCTGCAATTGCTCTTTCCCTCTTTTCAAATTAAGTGAAAATTTGCAAGGCCAAATTCTTTATACAGAATGAATGTACCAATTTTACTTTATAGAGCATGAAGTAAGATTCAGTTTTATTGCATTCCTTGCATCATGATGGAAGATATTTTTCAATTCATCAGTTATATTAGAAGGACAAACAACTTCTGTCTTCTGAGATGAATAAATGAAATTGCTATTAGAGTTTGCCAGAAGCCACTTAAGAACAAATTGAGAACTTTTAGAACAAGTGGTTTTATGTTATTTTGAATCTTTAAATATTTAAGCATTCTAACTTACATAATTTATTAATATGGATTTAATTTTATCAGTGCAGGCATAATTTTTAGTTATCACACTCTATATAATTTTCCTTCTTAAAGGAAATTAAAACAAATTTCAAAGAATAAAATTCATAGAGGTCAGATTCAATTGCCAGCAGGACTGTGATAATGATGAAGCTATCACAACTGTAAATATTCAAGAAATAATTAATATAGTTTAGATTTACAAAATGTATGCTTAACCATGAACAATACATTAGGATGCGACTTTAATATTGTACAAGCTGTCTCCACAAAAGGAACACTTACGAAACGTCTTATCAGTGACTGTTCCAGATAGTATTTCAAAATGGGGTCACAGCAGTGTCAAGGTTAAAACAAAAGTGACTAAAAAACAAACATGGAAACAAAGAATTTACTGAAAAAAGGACATAATATTGTTGGAAGTAACTTATCCAAAAATTCCCATTAAATGTTCATCTCGTGGGCAAAGGTATTTTTAGGACCTCTAAAAACAGCCTTCATATCAAAAGAAAGAATGTTTGAGCTACTTTATGAATTTTTTAAACTTCTATAGTTCACATATATAAAAGAAAATTAATATTTTCAGTGTAATAATCTGAAAATTATCTAAATGGCTTTACAGCTCACTTTGAAAGAAAGATGGAATCATCATCAGATTTCTTGCAAAGAAAGACCAGGTTCCTAAAATATATTAAGATCATTTGGGAGGGAAGAATTCCACTTTAGTCTACAAGGATGTATTGTACAAAATGGGGAATATAAGTAATATTCTGTAATTTTGTACTGTAAATGGAGTATAATCTTTAAAATTGTATAAAAATTAAAAATTTTAAACGATAATAATAAAGAAAAAAGATCATTTTGCATGTCATTTTACTTTTGCTCCTGATCTTTACAGTGGCACTAATCTGGGAATTATAAGAATGTAAAAATGGGTTTCTAGAAACATTAGTAAATATGCCCAAGGTACAATATGAATATCTTTCTGGAATAATTCATTTTATCAATTATTTATTTTAAAACAGAAGTAAAGTAGAAATGATTAAATTAGATGTGAATATTTGAAAATTGACCAAAAAAGTTGTAAAATGAATGAAAATTCATACCATTATGAAGCAACAAACTATGAGTAAATAAGTGATTTTTTTGAGCAGTATAATTGAGATTAAATAGATGATGTGTATTATGTGATTAAGAATCTAAGTCCCAAAAATTTGATAACCTAGAAAACATACAACAATTTCATGAAAGACACAACCTGCCAAATCTCACACGAGAGGAAATAGACAATCTGTATAGGCCTATATCTATTAAAGAAATTGAGCTAGTAACTAATAATCTTCCAAAGAAGAAAGTACCAGACCCGAATGGATTCAACTGGTGAATCCTACCAAACTTGTAAGGAAGAAATTATACTGGTTCTCTACAATCTCC
The DNA here is from genome assembly GCF_002837175.3 of Physeter macrocephalus. Taxonomy (NCBI): domain Eukaryota; kingdom Metazoa; phylum Chordata; class Mammalia; order Artiodactyla; family Physeteridae; genus Physeter; species Physeter macrocephalus. The sequence goes on along the minus strand of NC_041233.1, from coordinate 100,837,489 downwards.
TTCAGAGGACAGAAGCAGAAGGAATGCTTCCTAACTCATTCCATGAATCTGGCATTATCCAAATACCAAAACCAGGCAAATCAATCACATGAAAAGAAAACTACATACAAATATCTCTCATGAAAATAGATGCAAAAATCCTTAACAAAATATTAGCAAATCAAATCCAAAAAAAGTGTGAAAAGAATTATATGCCACTACTAAGTGAAACTTATACCAGGTATGCAAGTCTGGTTCAACATTCAGAAATAAATTAATGTAATCCATTACATCGATAGACCATGATGCAGAACCATTTGACAAAATCCACTACCCATTCATGATTAAAAACTCTCAATAAACTAGAAATAGAGGGGAACATCCATAGCTTGATAAAACAATATCTACAAAAAACTAAACATCATACTTAATAGTGAGAGACTAGAGTTTTTCCACTAAGATTTGGTACAAGATGAATATAGTCAACTGATCTTTGTTTTGACAAAGGAGAAAATGTAATACAATGAAGCAAAGATAGTCTCTTCAACAAATAGTGCTGGAACAAATGGACATCCACATGCAAATAAATGAATCTAGAAACAGACCTTATACTCTTCTCAAAAAATTAATTCGAATTAAAGACCTAAGTGTAAAATGCAAACTTATAAAATCCTAGAAGGTAACAAAGGAGGAAACCTAGATAGCATTGGGTATGGTGAGTGTTTTTTAGATGTTAACACCAAAGACATGATCTATGAAGACATAATTGATAAGCTGGACTTCATTAAAATTATAAACTTCTGCTCTGTGAAAGACAATGTCAAGAGAATTAGAAAACAAGCCACAGACTGGGAGAATATATTTACAAAAGATGTATATGATAAAGGACTGTTATCTCACATATACAAAGAACCCATAAAACTCAACAAGAAGAATACAAACAGCCCAATTATAAAATGGGCCAAAGACCTTAACAGACACCTCACCAAAGAAGATATATATAAATATATGGCAAATAAGCATATGAAAAGACTCCTCATCATATGTGAACAGATAAATGCAAATGAGAGCAACAATTAGATATCATTACAAACCTATCAGAATAGCCAGAATCTAGAATACTGATGCCACCAAGTGCTAGTCAGGATGTGGAGCAATAGGCACTCTCATTCATTGCTGGTGGGAATGCTAAATTGTACGGACACTGTGAAAGACAATTTGGCAGTTTCTTGCAAAACTAAACATATTTTTACCATGGATCCATCAATCGCACTTCATGGCATTTACCCAAAGAAGATGAAAACTTAGGTCCACACAAAAACCCGTACACGGATATTTATAGCAACTATATTCATAATGGCCAAAATTTGGAAGCAACCATTAGGTCCTTCAGCAGGCGAACAGATAAATAAACTGTGATACATCCAGATGGTGGAATATTAGTCAGCACGGAAAAGAAATGAGCTATCAAACCATGAGAAGATATGGAGTTATCTTAAATGTATTTTACTAAGAAAAATAAGTCAATCTGAAAAGGCTACATACTGTATGATTTCAACTGTATGGCATCTGGAAAAGGTAAAACTATCCATAACAACTCCCCCCCCAAAAATCAGTGGTTTCCAGGGTTGGGAGGCAGAGAGAGATGCATAGGCAGAACACAGAGCATTTTTAATACAGTGAAAGTAATCTGTTTGATATTATAATAATGGACATATGTCATAATACTTTTTTCCAAATTTATGGAATTTACAACACCAAGAGCGAACCCTCAAGTTAAGCTGTGGACTTTGGACTTTGGTTATATGTTGTGTTGATGTATGTTCATCCTTGCTAAAAAATGTACCATTCTGGTTAATGATGTTCACAATGCGGGAGGCTACACATATGTGGCGGCCAGGAATATATGGGAAATCTCTGTACATTCCTCTTAATTTGGCTATAAACCTAAAACTGCTACACCAAATACAGTCTTTTAAAAAAAGTAAAAAATAATAAAATAATCAATCAAAGAACTCAATGAAAAATTAATGTGAAATGGTGAAGGAAGTAATACAGCCAATATTATATCTGAGAAAGATATCAGAAAACCCTATTCTAGATTTTGGATATAAAGGAATGTAAATTATTTGAGAAAGGTAAGCAAAAGGATTTATCCAAATCACATTTAATTCACAACTCATCTGACTCATAAACCATTCATGAGGTAATAAAGAACAGCTCGGAGTTTTCTAAATATCTGCTAGGACTCTAAAACCATCTTCCCTCAAGGTACAGAAATACGAGGATTTACCCCTGAAACTGGGAAACAGTACTGAAAATCCAAGTTTAGAACATTGAAAGAGCTATTATTTAAAAATTCAATAACTCGGTTTCTGGCCATAATTATTTGGTGAGTGACTGTCATCAACTTTAGGTCCTAGCCTGTGCCTGTCGTTCTGTTGAAATAATAATGAGGAGCTGTTTCTGCCAAATTCCACATCCTTATAATGTTAAAGCACCATCTGTTACTGAGCAAGAAAGACATTAATTAACCATGAAAACCTGAATTCAAATCCGCAGTGTCAGCCTTGGATTTCATCTGTGGTTTATTTCTGACATACCAAAGGACATTACAATAGGTGGTCCCAAAATGTAGATTCAGAGACTAATGGGGAGCTGCTAGGTGTGTTTTCATGGTTTGGAAGACTAACAATAGTTAACAAAATCTCTTCCTTTAGACTGATTTGACTCAGACCCTCTGAGGTCCATAGGCCAATGATCAGTATGTTGGACCGCCTCAGCCTCGGATTCTGCTAACATTTATAGAACGTTTATTTTGCAGGCATTGTGTAAGGCACTTCCATCACACTGTGTCGGGGTGAGAATATAAGCTGGGCACTTGCATAATAACAATTCGGTCTCCCTCTCGTATTCAAAGCCCACACCTCTTACTTGATACGGCAGCACAGAGTATCTACATTAGGGGAGTTTTAAGAATGCAGTTGTGAATTGAATATAATCAAGCTCCTGTCAAACAAAAGCATTTGATATTTGAAGAAATTTAATATTTGAGAGATGATCTAATGGGCATGGTAGACCTCCATTTCTCTGTATTAAAATAACACATTTAAGTCTCTAAATTCAATTAGATCTCTAAGAAGGAAAATACATAGACTAAGTTGTCACAAGTCCTACATGTAGGAATACTTCAAAGTTGTTATGCCTTTAGCATTTATAGCAATTTTATATTTTAAAATGTCAATTTATATAACAATTCTGTCTTTAATAAATCTGCAGTGAAATACTTTCTGCCAGTGAGGACCCAAACAATATGATTTTCTACAAGAATTTAATAAAACGAAAACTGTGTAAACCAATGTTTTCATTTTTTTAACCTTAACTAGCAGCACACCTAAAGCCAAATTCAGAGATAAAATTCTAAGAATCAGCAAATCTCTTATGTCTGATAATATATATTTCTTCTATACCCTCCAGGAAGTTTCTATTTTATTTTTTATCTCCCTTTGTCTTATTTTATATTACTTTTCACATTCATATAATCAATTAGCTTAGAGCTCTGTCGGATATAAGAAGAGTTACCACAGTTGTATCATTGAGCAGACATATTTATGGGAACAATACACCAGAATATTTGACTTTGAGAATTAATTAGTAATTCCAAGGCATATGCTCACCATAGCTATAAGTTATATGCCAATATTAAGTTTTAAATATTTGATGTGGTCAGCCTTCAATCTTGAATGATGTCATTGATACTAATTTTTTATTACTTGGAAAAGTCCTGCCAAGAGATAAATGTATCTGAAACATCTTGGTTTTCATAAAATATTTTCATGTGGCATGGGTGGCAGTGTGACAAGCCACTTAGAAGGGACCAAGACCTGAAACTATGTAAAGGCAGAGCCATCTGGCAGATATGGACAAGTAATCAAGTCTCAAGAGGTCAACTAAGGCCAGAAAGAGTTGGCTATGATAGGACATTTATCAATAATGGCCACGTTCTTGGGATGTTCCAAAGTCTTTAAATCTGTACTAACGAGGATGGTTGAACTCCATGGTAGCTGTTTCTCTCTATGCTGATTTGTATGGGAAATCATGGTATTTATTAGTATTGTTGACAGTAGGAACACATAAGGTAGACTTTAACCCCTTAATGAAGCAGGATGATGCTAAGTTACCTCACTTTGCTTTTAAGTCTCAAATAGAATTTTCCTTTTTGCGATATGCTAACATATTGAAAAGATAAACACCCTAGACAAATTATTTCAAAAATTTTCTCAAATAAATATCCAGATATTTTCCTTCCAGTGCTCTACCCTCTTCCTCCTTATACCTCTCTCCCTCCTGCCTTTTTTCTATACTACTTTCTTTCCCCCTTTTTTCTCTATGACATTCCTCTCCTCCTTCCTTCTTTATTCTCTTCCTCCTTTACATTTATATACTATAAATAAAATCCCAACTTTCAAGTTTTTTGTTTATCTTTTTGAGTTTAAGAATCAGATTCTTTAATATGGCATATGTCAAATTTAAATTTTCTATCAAAGTGGAGTTGATACTGAGAAACCATCTATATGGTATGTCCATTGGACTCTAACTTTCGGGAAATTTAAGTTAATTCTTTTGATGCTCAGTTCTTTTTCAAAATCAAAGTTATCAACTGAGTTCATCCAGCAGTCCTAACAAACCAGGACAACAAAATATAGTGTCATTGTTTAGAATTAAGAAGCTCAGGACATTTGAGGTGCTTAGATGAAAAGTATCCACGCTCCAGTAAGGTTTTCATAGGAATGATGCTTACCTAGATCCAAAAACTTAGTAAAGTCAAAAAATAAAGTTTTTAATATTAATGTTTCTCTATATATTTATCTTTTCAATATAATTTAATGTAAAAAGCTGGATTAGGTATAATAATTTGTACAAGTGAAACATGATGACAAAAATCCTTCCTTATAACCACTTATTATCCTGTATGCTTATTTTCTATAAAATTGGCTAACATTAGCCTTACAAATGAAAGAACATGTATGTGCTGTTAAAAAACTTTCACTTGATATCTATGTTGCTGAAATATGAATTATTTTCATTGAAATCAAAGTTTAACCTTGATGACCAGTATTCTTCAGAGTGACTGTCCTATACATTAATCATAATTTATATTTTCCCTTGTGAATTCATCTACAGTTTTCAGATGATTAACTTTAAGACCCATTGAGATAATCTGCACTTCAGCTATCTACTTGCAAATGATATCCTTGGTGTTCACCAGTGTAAAATCATCTCTGCTCTGACATAATTATCGTGTTCATAAAATATTGTCCAGAATAGTTACACTTCCCTTTATGCATTTTTTTTGTGCTAAATTCCTAAGGTATCCCATTATTAGACCTCACATTCCTTCTTTGATGCTCACAGAAAATAAGGACCATGGTACTGATTGGTCTATGCTTTTTCTGTCCATTTGGGGTCACTATGGAAAAGTGAAGCCAAATCCAACCCCAGAAAAATAGGAGCTTTGTAGTGCCTGGACCAGGAACCTGTCACCTGGACCAGTAATATCAGGGTTCTTTAAGGAGTTGCTTGCCTTTTCAAGCAACCTCAGGCAGCCATCAAGTCTCTGCCATTTCTGCCCATCTACTTATAAGTATGCATTTTCTTGAGAAGAAAGCCTTTGAGAAGCATCTTTTTATGCATTTCTCTATCTGTTACGTCAATTCTTAGAACATGTCGATTCTTGGTATATAAAAGTAAAGGACAAAACTCTTAGCACCTAATTTCCTTTTTTTTCTTTTTTTTAAGTTGGTATTCTCATGCTGTGAGTGCAGTAAAATTTCTGATATTAGGAAATTTAAAAATGACACGTGAAGTAGAATAGTGTTCTTTTCAAATGAGAATTTTGGTACTTTTTATTATCTTTGATAATGATAAGGACCATATTAATATTGCATGTGTGCATACATATACATTAAATAAGACAATCAAATTTTAAATTTAAGTGCTGCAGTACAGAAAATTTCTTAAATACCTAAAAATATAAGAGAATATACTTAAAATGAACACAATACAATACAAATATTATAACTTAGTATTATTATTGTTGTTAAAACTTTAACAAATTAAGCTTTTAACATGTTGGGATTTTTAGCTTCAAAATCAGTTTGCTATGTTGAAAAAGACTTAAGGATTGTATTTCATCTTATTATTATCTTTCTGAAGTTTATTTATATAGAAAATAAAAACTAAGTAAATGTCACTAACAAATACATCCCCACTCTGAGCACTATTTTGTCTTATTTAAAGAATCTAGAATTATATGGATAAGCCTGTGTTTCATGTAAATTGGAAGGCATGGGTTTTTTGTTTGTTTGTTTGTTTTTTTGGTATATAGTCTTGATTATTTGAATAATCTTCCTTAAAGGATACTGAAATATGTGAAACTCATGAATGGCTTTTGCTCTTTTATTTTAAATTAATTTTTATTGTATTATAATCGCTTTACAATGTTGTGTGAGTTGGCTTTTGCTCTTAATAAAGCTAAGTTACATTTTTCTAATATCCTTTATATCTGTCAAATGACAAAATGGTGAGCATTGTAACAGCTTTTAAGTGTTCCACCGTGCCCATCAATTTTGCAACTTTGGTTTCTGAGATTCTTATTAGCAGTAGATCTGTTATTCCTTTCAGGAGAAGATTTCTTTATGGTGGTGACACCTTATGGCTTTTAATAGTCCCACTTGTGCCTACTAACATTTTGATGTGCCATTGATCAAAACAGTTTGAATTACTTGTCTTATTTCCCCAAGACCCTCAATGCTTTATTCTGTGGATTTACCTGAGGCTTTGTGAGTCCCCTCACCACTGCCATCTTGCCTTCTTAGATTGAGGGGTACCTATTTATTTCCCCTTGTTGACCCTTCCTAATTCAACCAGATTTACTGTTTCTGGCTGCCTCTGCACAGTTCTTTAGACATTTCAGGACCTCCAGGAGGCACTACCTTGTAAATGAGGTCAGCCACAAACCCAAATGTTGTGGCCCATAGTCTCACCCAGAAAAACCTAGAATCTCTCACACCTCAATTTTCCACCAGGAAGGATTAAGACAAAGAAACTCAAAAGCTCAGATTGCAAAATAAGCAGAGCTCCATCTGAGAAAAGCTTACTTGAAATTCTGGAGAGCAGCCAGAGGCAGCAAACCAAAATGGCTCTTTGGGTACTTTCACATGCATCTAGGAGTCATCCCTGGAATCTTCAGCAACTGCCTTCCAGTTCCATCTTGTCACCAAAATTGTGAAGTGACAAAATAAAACAAGTTAGTAACGAGTTTGATTTTCTTTACTCAAGGGAAAACAATCCAGGGACTGGGGAGTACAGTGGCTCACAAGGAGTGGTGTACTCCTCCCCAGGAATTTTTGGCAAGAACAGATTTTATAGAGCTTAGAGAGGCAATGCCAAAACTGGGAACAATTGGCCAGGAGGTCAGGGATTTGCTTATAAGGTGATCAGGTCCTATTTTCAAGGGGAAGATAAGTTAGCCAAAGATGAGTTGGAGGATTGTGATTGGTTTCTGTTCAGTTTCCTTGACAGGCTGACTTGGGTTTAGATGTGTGATGTGAGCTGGGCCAATGGGGCAGCCTCCATTTTGTGGGTCCTGATACATGAATTGACTTTACTGTATATGATACTTGAAATGCTATTTATGTGCCTTGATTGCAATTGTCTGGGAGGAAAAAAAAACATATCTTCTACCCTCTTAGTTTAGTAAATGTGAGCCTGTGAATTAAATTGACAAAAGGTGATTAACTGGAGAAAAAGATGTATTCATATGCATGAAAGAGCTAATAAAAGAAGTAGCTAACTCACTACATGGTTATAGTTAAAAGCATATGTACCTAATATAGTAGGGGAAAGGGAAGAAAAGACTTTTAGAAGAAGAACAAATAGGTTTCTTTAGGAAAGGCTAATGTGTTTTTAGGAGAACTAACAGGAGATTAAAAACAACAACTGTGGTAATATTTGTTTATGGGAGTGTGACTGGTTCCTTCCCCCACCCCTAGAGAATATTTATGGTAGGTTTACTCTTGGTCTCTCTCCTGAGAGTAATTTAAGGAAGCCTCATTTTCTAGAAGTAGCTGCTTTTAGTCAGGTAAGGGAAGATCTAAGAAAGCTTTTTCTGCATCTGTCGAATTTCAAATGTCTTCGGCTAAGATAATGGTCATACCAACTCTGGGATTCTGAGTGGGCCTTACAAGGGTCAGTCTCTAATTCTGTGTCAGATGTTCTTGTAGCAAAATCACTAGCTGTACTCAATATTAATAAAATAAAATTTGAAAACATGAATCAAAAAAAAAGACAATCACCTGTAAGCATATGGCAGACTAAGCTTTTGCTTAAACAGCAACAATTGTTCTCTTGTGACATAGTTTACCATGCAACTTTATGTTTCCAATGGATTTGAAAGTGTTCTTTGGCTTTGAATTCCATCCCATACACAGTGAAGTACAGAAGGAATCTTGAAGTGATTTTTAATAAATAGAACATATAGGGGTACAATTAATATATGACCTCCTGGGAGCTTAGCACAGTATCATAAAAAGAAATAACTTCTGGGACTTCCCTGGTGGTGCAGTGGTTAAGAATGTGCCTGCCAATGCAGAGGACACAGGTTCGATCCCTGGTCCGGGAAGATCCCACATGCCGTGGAGCAGCTAAGCCCATGCGCCGCAACTACTGAGCCTGTGCTCTAGAGCCCGAGAGCCACAACTAGTGAAGCCCACGAGCCTAGACCCTGTGCTCCACAACAAGAGAAGCCACCGCAATGAGAAGCCCACGCACCGCAACGAAGAGTAGCCCCCGCTCACCGCAACTAGAGAAAGCTTGCGCGCAGCAAAGAAGACCCAATGCAGCCAAAAAAAAAAAAAAAAAGAAAAAAGAAAAAGAAATAAGTTCTTTCACTCAGTTTATAACGGGGCATTTTGTAGCTGTAGAAAAATTCCATATGAGAAGCAAACACTATGAGAGCAATCTTCATTTGTTTAACTGCTAACATATCTGTATTTTGTCTCTGCATATCCAATTCTGTTATCTTGGTAGTTCCGGACATACATTCAGAGAGGTTCATTTGTTTTTTCTGAAAATTAAGAAAGCTAAATTTACACATTTTTAGTAAAAATATACTGAATGGAGAAATTTCAATTTTCTATTAGAAATATCACAGTAGATAATATTTAGCAACCATTCCATCAGGACATCTGGATTAGTCAGGCTTCTAGATGCCAGTACTATTTTGCTTGTGAAAGCAGACATCACCCAAACCACTACAGTAAGTCCCCTACATACAAACCTTCAAGTTGCAAACTTTCAAAGATGCAAACATCCATTCGCATGTCCAATCATATAAGCTAGTTCACGTCTGGCATACATTGTCACGTGCGTGCATCCTCTACAAGTGATTGTGCTTTTGTGTACTTTACTGTACATTACTGCATAGAGTACAGTAGTACAATATCTTTATTTCAAGCCCAGGATGTCCAGAAGCAAGAGTAAAAGCAGCAGTGATGTATCTGGTACTTGCCTGTTCTCTCAATGACAGCCCCTGCTTGCCAGCTGTTAAACTGTACTACTATACTTTTCAAGGTACTGTACTGTAAGATTAAAAGTGTTTACTTTTCTGTTTGTACTTTATGTATTATTTGTGTGAAAAGTATTATAAACCTATTACAGTACAGTACTATATAGCTGATTGTGTTATCTGGGTACCTAGTTAGTTGGATTTATGAACAAATTGGATTTAGGAATGCACTCCTGGAACGGAACTCATTTGTATGTAGGGGACTTACTGTTCTCTGAACTTACAGAGCGATTTTAGTCGAGTTCACAGTTTCCTGCCAGAAAATGGTCTTTCAAACACAAACAAATTTTTAAATTCTAGTTTGGAAAAACATACTTTATTTTTAACAGCTTTAAATCCATTTGAAATACAAAGGTATAGCCTAACATGTAGAAGTTAAACTTGCCATTGTAAAATTAATCCAACCAGTGTTAGAAATTAATGATGGAAATTTCAGTTCTTCCTCTGTGGTTGAGTTTAAAATACATAAATCTGTACACGAAGACAACTTCCAGGAATTCCCCAGTGGTCCAGTGGTTAGGACCTCGTGCCACTGCTGCGGGCCGGGGTTTGATCCCTGGTTGGGGAGCTAAGATCCCACAAGCCTTGTGCTGCGGTCAATAAAAAAGACAAAGAACCTTTCCTTCTTTCCTTGACCTCCCTGGGTCTTGGCAATTAAGTCTTTATTTTGTTTCCTCTTGTTTTGTTCTCCATATTTAACAGATACATGTTGCCTTGAAACGTTATTTTGTCTTAGATATATGCAAAAATACTTATATTCAATTGAATCACTATTTTCTCAAATAATATTAATTGAGCAAAAAATTTTTTTTTGAAAACACACTTGATGGAATGAATCACATTTTAAAATTGAAGGCATCATTTCTTAAAGATTATCTTTATTTAATCCTTCAATATCAAATATATTTTTAGGGCATGGTGGCAACAAGACTAATTGCCTAGCCCAGTAATAATGTCATAATAAAAGATAGTTGTAAACAGTCCTTTCATACTTGTATTTCTCTAGCTGCTACTGCTTCATCTCTTACTTAGCTGGTTCTCCAAAGTCTGAAGCTGACTAAGGGATATTTGAAATAAAGCAGCCAAAGCAGGGATAAGCATGACTTGGCATGGCTTCAAGTCCTATCAGCATCTTGGTGGTTAGGATAATAAAATTAAAGGTATTCAGAGAAATTAAACATGAGTTGAATGCTCTTAAACCACCAGAAATGATTTGTTATTCTATAGCATTGCCTAAAGTATGTTTTCATGAATTACTATTGCTTCGTATGTAAAAGCCATGCAAATTGCTTAGTGCCATTTTTGCTTCTATTTTCTAATCTAGTGTTTCCATTGTTCAGCCAATACTTTACATGTCTACAGCCCTTTCATCGGTTGAAAATATTCGGACTCCTATAAAAAGGGATCTTTTATTAAATTGTAGCAAAATCTACAGAAAGAAAAATACAAGTCATCATCACACGAGTTGTTCAGTTTGTTGATTGTTGCAAACTTTTTGTCTGTAAAAGATGTCGGGAACTTGTGCAGTCCCTTTGGAAGGAAATTCTGACCATGATGGCTTCAGCTTTGGGCGTGCCAATGATTGACTGGATTTGTTTATCTAGGGGAGCAAATGTCCACTGAGTAGCTTTTTCTACAAATGTGGATTTAGAGAAGCACAGTTTAAATTAACTTTACAACTCCAGCTAACAGTTGTTAAATATTCAATATTTATTAAGGATTTATGTTGTACACATATGCATTATGCTATTTAATCTTCACAACAATGCAATAGGTAGGGGTTAATAGTCCCCTCAATGTTTAATGGAGAAATTGCCTGAGATCACACAGATTGTAAGTGAGGAGCTGATAACTGAACGCAGGTTTTCCTGACTTGAGCGTTTAAGATCTGACCACTCCACTCTTCAGGGGGACTTCAACCACATCTCATATTGTCTTAGTTTCTGAAACGGAGGCTGGAATGCAGGGGCACTGTTGGAGAGTGTTCTCCAGAACTTTCCTAAAGGAATGATGGAAGCTGAATTGGGCAGAAAGAGATGTTGAACTGTGATGCAACTTTAACAGTGTCCTCAGACTATCTGCAGAAGTTGTGAAGCTGAGATGGCCCTTCAGGACTGTTCTGAATTGAGGTAAGAGGGCTAGGTCTCTTAACCACACTCATTGGTAAATGGATGTGGGTTGCCTGGTATGGAGGGTGTGAGCTTGGGTGAAGCAGCTCGTCTTTTGTCTCAATATCTTGAGTCTTTAGAAGCTAGTACTCTGACGGTGGGTTGGGGGGTGGTTATTGCCTCACTTCTGAAGAGGAGACACTGTGTCCACCACAAGGTCTCTCCAGTATGCTTTTAAAAAATAATTCTTTTAAAAAAATATTCTTTTAAAAAATAAATTTATATATTTATTTATTTTATTTTGGCTGTGTTGGGTCTTTGTTGCGGTGCACGGGCTTCTCATTGTGGTGGCTTCTCTTGTTGCGGAGTGCGGGCTCTAGGCGTGCGACTTCAGTAGTTGCAGCACGTGGGCTCAGTAGTTGTGGCTCTCGGGCTCTAGGGCGCAGGCTCAGTAGTTGTGGCGCACGGGTTTAGTTGCTCCACGGCATGTGGGATCTTCCCGGACCAGGGATAGAACCTGTGTCTCCTGCGTTGGCAGGCAGACTCTTAACCACTGCGCTACCAGGGAGGTCCCTAAAAAATAATTCTTAACAAAATATTCCAGAATAAGCAATCAATGATGTATATTAAAATGAATTAAACAAATACACTTAGGTGCAAAATTAAGTATCCTAATACTTTTTAATTGAATACAAGTTAACTATAACTTTTTAACTGCATAGCTCTGCTTACTTTCATCTTTCCTGTGTATTTCTAGGGTACATTCATAACATTTTCAGAGCTCCTTCCTCTCCCTTTGTCCATCTTTATTGGGTCTCTCTTCAGAGATGTTAACAGGCTCCTTCACACTATCCCCTTAATTTATTATTATTTTCTCTTCTTTTTCCTCAAGAGTGTCTTTGGCCCATCTTCTGGACTAGAATGCTATCTTTCTGTTGCTTTTCTCTGGATTTTTTTTTTTAATTGGAGGTGTATTGACTCCCATATGTTCACTGCCCCATCTCTACTGACATTTTCTCCTTTAAATATAGTCTTTGTAAGTAGTTCACAACTTTTTGATAAAAACAGTGAATTTCAACAAGATTGCCCAGTTTTCTTTGTAATGCAGACAGTGATATTTGAAGTGACAGATTTGCTGGCATGTGATCCAGAAATAATTAAGCGCCACTTTCAAGTCTTATTATAGCAGCACTTCAGTTTGGGTTATTATGATCTTCTGAGGCTGTGCTCCTGGGCATCTGACAGGCTAGTCCAGTCGAGAGCAATCCCAGCCCGGCACAAAGTCGTGAGCTAGAACGCACTGCATTTATTATTTAATTCATCCAGCTTTCAAACAATAAATAATTTACTCAAAGCAGCCCAGATAAGTGGGACTGTTACCTCTACAATTTACTGGTATTAGTTTCTACATTTTTCAAATGGAAAAATAAGCTCTATGTAAAGGATTATGGTGAAGCTAAATAGAAAGATGTATAAGGACAAGAGTGTAGTAAATATTACTAGAAGATGTTTAATAAACTGTAGACATTGTTAGTGTTAAAAATTATCACAGGGATAATGGTTGTAATTGTTTAAACAGAATCTCTATTTGAACTTTTATCATCTTTCTAATTCTATTTGTGTGCTCTCCAAGATGAGTACAAAATTGACATCTGAGATATTTTTATTTGTTTGACAGACAAATATTACCAGCATGTAAGTTACACTATTCTAAATAAGTTTTAAATATTAACTTGTTGAATCATCCTAACAATGTAAAAACTAAGTATTTTATTATCCCCACTGATGTTTAGAAATGTGAAAATCTTACACAAGGTCACAGAACATCATGGCAGAGGTCTTGAAACCATTCAGTCAACGCCACTAACCAAAACATATGCTGCCTCCAGATCAATTAATCATATTTATGTACCAATTTACAGTTTTCAAAATATTTTCACAGATTCCATTAGCTAGCTCTTGGCAGCAATCCTGTAATGTATGCTGGTCAGTACTGTTGTTCTTACAATGAGGAAAACTGAGTCTCTAAAGGTAACTGGACATTCTTATGCCTTCACAGAAAGCAGTAGAAGAAACAGGAACCCCATCTAAGGTCTATGGGACAGTAAGGAAGCCCTCCCCAAATACATTAAGAACCAAAATTACTGGTTGTTTAATCAGAGGAAATAATCTCTTAGAAGTTTCAGTGAGAATGTAAAATAGCGAGTTGCTTCCATTATAGTGAATTACTCCATTTAATTGATGGGCCACTTTATTATCATTTGTTTTGTTTACACATGAATAGCTTTAGACTTCAGAAGAGTATTGCACATTTCAAAGGGATAGGAATATCCTTCTTATTAGAGGACTCTTGGGTTTATAAAACTGTTATGTAAAATTTGTTTGAAAGTGAAATGATAAATTTTATTTTAAAATGACATTGCAGGAGACTCTAAGAATACTACCCAGAGAAGTGTGTTTAATCCTTCATGAATTAAAGTGTTCTTAACTGTCCGGAAACTGTGGACTTAGTTCTGAAAAATAGTAAGATGAAGCCAACAGGTGATATATCAATAGATACTCTGTGGCTACACTTACTTAAGATGCAGCAATTTAATCACACTCTCCCTTAAAAGGATGAGTAAAAAAAACTGGGAAGAAGGAAATATGAGGGTATTCATCTCATCTGTCCCTTAAGAAAACTGCACAGTATCTTCTTGAATCTCAAGTACAAAATTAGACAATCACTTTTAATGGAAGTCTTGGCTTTGCTACTATCTATATGACTTCTAAGAGGGCAACACTTTTTTGGTTTCTTCTTATGAATATATCTTTCATATTTAAGGGAAGTAATAATAACTAGTGTAAAAATAATTGACCTAAAATCTTACAGAAATGTATTATGGGTACCATGAGATAATAGAACTGAAATCACCCTGAAATGTTAAAAGCCAAAAAAATACAGTGCATTATGACTTCATATTTTATATTCACCTCAATTATTCTAATGACGTGAGAAAGGTACAGATGATACAAAATGGAAAAGACAACAAGAATCATTTAGTTTGTTTTTTTTAAATGCAGTCAGAACATACACTTGGAGAAAAATGCACTTTACAAATACACAATGTCCCTTTGACTTCTCCTTCAGTTCAGCTCTGTTGAGTGTTCTGGAACCTTATATACATGGAGTTAGGATGCAAAGTTAGTACTCTATTAACACACAGTTCAGAACTGACAGAGTCTGTATTTGGTTGGTTAATTTATAATAAGAGGTATTTGCCATGGATCAATAGATCACTGTGAAATGTCTACACCAAAGGAAGAATTGAAAATTTAAATAATCTAATCCTAGTGTTACATTACTAGGAATGATTTGGAAAGTCTCTTTTGCCCAGTAGTTTTATTAATTAAACTTTGTGATAAACTGAATTAGAAATAAAATCGGTATTCAGGATCCTCTCAATACATTCTCCTTCTACTTGGTTAAAGTTATAATGGAAAAAAGGAATAATCGTAGGTCAGCTGAAAAATATCTCATGTTTAAATGGGCTACTTTGTTATTGGAATTTTCAAAATTTCACTCATTTTAAATTAATTTTCTCAATACAGCATTATATAAAATTAAGTATAAGATTGCAGTGATTTTGATAAATTATAATTCCGGCAGAGAGAGATTTATTTGGCAATGTAAACCTTGATAAGCTAATAGCTATACCTAATGAGTACAATAGGATATATTTTATCTAATGAATCTGATTACAACTGTCCCTTTGTAAAGATATGACGATTTCCAAAATTATATTGTCTAAAGGAAAGTTATATTATGCTTTCAGTTTGACTGCTTTTTCTGGCACTGATAAGGATATCTGTGCAGAAACCTAGCAGTAGATTAGTACAGTAAACAAAGTTCATAAATAATCAAAGGACTACGCATTGTTTTTTTTTTTTTTTTTTTTTTTTTGCGGCACGCGGGCCTCTCAGTGCTGCGGCCTCCCCTGCCGCGGAGCACAGGCTCCGGACGCGCAGGCTCAGCGGCCATGGCTCACGGGCCCAGCCTCTCCGCGGCATGTGGGATCCTCCCGGACCAGGGCACGAAACCGTGTCCCCTGCATCGGCAGGCGGACTCCCAACCACTGCGCCACCAGGGAAGCCCGGCATTGTTCTTTTGAAAATAGTTATGCCGTAGTTGCTATATGCACCCATCCAAACCCTCTGATATACCTACATACTTGTGAGTATAGGTTAATGCCACTTATGTATATAGGACTAGTTACCCAGAACAGCTTTCTGTAGAGAAAGAGGCACTTTGCTTACGTCTAGATGGACAAAGTAAAATCAAGATAAAGTGCCATCTTGCAGAATGGGATCTTAGTTGTAGAACTACAAAATATGAAGTCAAATTGCTTGTTTGTCTTTAAAGAAAGGTGTGTTAAATTTTATATACAGATTACAAAATATAATCTTCCACAACCAAGTATTGCCTTATACTAGATACAGTTCACAGTGTGATAAGGTCACTGGTAAATTTGGGACATACTTGAAAAAATAGCCTGGCACAGTAACAATTCCACAATTCTGCTGACATTTGGTTGAGAAAAACATCTTCTTACAGTATGCCCCCTTACCCGCGGTGTTGCTTTCTGCAGTTTCAGTTACCGCGGTCAACCAGGATCTGAAAATATTACATGGAAAAATCCAGAAATAAACAGTTCATAAGTTTTACATTGCTGTTCAGAGTAGCATGATGAAATCTCGCGAGGTCTTGCCCGAGACGTGACAACACCCCCTCCCCCGCATATCCCGACCGTTAGTTACCTAGTGGCTGCCTCAGGGCTTGGGTAGAGGGGAATCTTGTTTTGATTAATAATGACCCCAAAGTGCAAAAGTAGAGTTGCTGGCAGTTTGAACATGCCACAGCGAAGCCGTAAAGCGCTTCCTTTAAGTGAAAAGGTGAAAGCTCTTGACTTAATGAGGAAAAAAACAAAAGTCATAGGCTGACCTTGCTAAGATCTACAGTAAAACTGAATCTTCGTGAAATTGTGGAGTAAGAAAAGATTGTGCTGATTTTGCTGTCGCACCTCAGACTGACAGCGTTACAGCCACAGAGCGCAGTAAGTGCTAAGTTAAGATGGAAAAAGCCTTAAATTTGTACGGAAAGATATTTTGAGAGAGGCCGTGTTCACATAACTTTTATTACAGCTTATAATTGTTCTATTTTATTATTGTTGTTGTCAATCTCTTGCTGTGCCTGGTTTATGAATTAAATTTTATCACAGGTATGTCTGCAGCGGAAAAAAGCATAGTAAGTGTCTAAAGGGTTTGGTGCCATTTGCGGTTTCAGGCGTCCGGGGGGTCTTGGAATGTATTTCCTGGGGATAAGGGTTGGGGAGCACTGTGTTTCTTCACCTTATTTTTGAACTATTTCCTTCTTTCTTCCGTGGTGTGTGTGTCCTGGTAGCACTCTATCAAGTATTCACTAAAAGTTATTGCTTGTTTGGCATGTCAAAAAGTTTTGGCTTTCTCGAGTACAGAAGTTTGTTTTGTTTCTCTGTGCTATACCTGTGCTATCTAAACAGCATGACTATTGCTTTATTTCTAGTTATAAATGTTTTATAATCTTAAGGCAGTGGATAAGAAATCAAAGAGTTTAGTAGAAGTCTGGCATGTTACTTTGTTATTTACCAATTGCTCATACAAGGTATTTTAAAACCTCCTTTTCGAAATGTATCTACCATGCAAAAATGCTTTTAATCCTTGTAGTCTATAAGTAGTGCCACTATTATCTTATTCTACAAACCTACATGTATAATATATTAATATACTGTGTACTTTAGGTTGTACTTTCAATACAAAACTAGGTTTTGTATAAACCTCCTTTTCGAAATGTATCTACCATGCAAAAATGCTTTTAATCCTTGTAGTCTATAAGTAGTGCCACTATTATCTTATTCTACAAACCTACATGTATATTAATATACTGTGTACTTTAGGTTGTACTTTCAATACAAAACCTAACTAGGTTTTGTATTTGTGACTTTTTAAAAATCCCAACTATTTATCAAGCTACTGGAAAACCTGTTAAAATGGTTAACATTTATTGGAAATATAAGACTAGATATATTTTATTTCTCAAGTACCCAGTCTCTGAAGTTAAATTGCTGTGATAGCTGATGTACACATACAAATAGACTTTTCTTTCCCCAAATGGCTTGATATTGAATTTACAGATATTTTTGTATGGTGCCATTTATCTAGATGCATGATAACTGCGTAAACTTTGTACATCTTTAAACCTTTGGAAGATATCCATACTTTTTACAAAAAATCTCTGAACTCTTCAGGAAAGGGGATGGAAAAACAGTGAGATAGATATGAAAGAGTTTTTACTGGCTGAAAAAACATTATTTTTACTTCAGTAAGAAACACAAATGAGATGTAGCAAATATGTGTCACGCTCAGTTCCAAGTGATGCCACCTGCCAATCCTCCTTTTGCTTGCAAAGGCTTTGCAGTGTTAGCAACCTAATGGAAATGATCTGGGGGCCCTTGGGTCGGCTCCCAGCAAAGTAGCAAGTTCTTCTGCAACGTGAGACCTTCTGAATTGCATGTATAACAGTATTCCCCAAAATAGCTTGCCAGTGTGCTGAAAGGAATAATGTGTTTTCCAAAAGTATACAAAGGAATTACTAATAATTGTGTAGAATATCTTCCCGTACCTTTGCCTATTTGTTTGATAAGATTTGGGGAACAACATTTGAAAGAGCATTTTACAAATTACTTTAAGTGCCTGTGTTATTTTGTATATTTTCTCCTTTGGATTTTAAAGTGTTATTCAGGTAGGTGTTATTCTTGGAATGTATGTACTGTGGCTAAAAGAACTCTCTTGATATGCCTCTAGTGTAGGCATTTTTCACTGTAACTTACCTGTTTCCAAACACCCTTTAGTCAAATAGATTTCTTTGTTGGCCAGGAAATGCAAGTGAACAGAGGCAATTCCCTGACGTAAGAGCTTTCAGATGTAACCAGGAGCGCGGGTATAGGATGATTGGGAGAAGCTAAAGTTGCCAGTGTGAGAAGGAATTAGGCATAAAATGGAGGGATGCAGAGTCTAGCATAGAGGCAGATATTGAAGTTAAGATATTGATGCCCTAGGTACTCCCTTATTTTGTTTTGTTTATGACATCAGTACATTCATATTATGTGTATATGTATGCAGTGTGTGTGTGTACATCTTCCGTATATGTTTGCATAATATGTATGATTCTAGGTTGCACAATTTCTCTGAACACATTTTACACTTTAGAAGTGTTTATTTCTGAATAATCTTTTATACCCTTTAAGAGGAAAGCATTCTCACAACAGTGATTATCCATGCATTTTTCTACATCATAACTATTAAAAATGTGAAAAAGAAGATGGTCGCTATGTGAGGTGATGGATGTTAATTAGCTTGATTGTGGCTATTATTTCACAATGTGTACATATATTATTGCCGAAATTCGGCCTCTGTACACCAGTGCCGGATTAAATCTCGGGGACAGAGTTTTGGGTGAAGCAGAACGAAATAGCTTAATTGCTTTGCCAGGCAAAGGGGGCCACAGCGGGCTTAATGCCCTCAAGACTGTGTGTCCAGCCCTGGAGGGGTTAGTGAGGAATCCTATGGTGTCCAAGGAGCAGGGCGTGATCAGCTCGTGGACATTCTTCTGATTGGTTGGTGGTGAGGTAATCAGGAGTCAGCATCATCAACCTTCTGGCTCCAACCGGTCTGGGGTCTACGTGCTTGTGGGCAGCAGAGAGTTTATTTCTCCCACCTGGCGGGGGTTTTAGTATCTGCCTAAGAGCTCACAGGACACGGCTCAGAACAGTATCTATAGTCCTTGAGGAGGAACTAAAGGTCCTTGACTTTGTTTAATGGCTAAAGTATTATTATTTTGTGTTGCTTGACTGTTTCCTCTTTCTGCATTTTCTCACTTCTCTGATTAAATTTATTCCTTGACTAAAGTGTTTCTACAGACAAAAGGCAGGCGGAGGACATGGGTTGGGGATCTATTGTGGGAAGGCCTCCCAGGGTCCTGCTCGGTTACAATATCACATTATCAAGCTGTATACGTTAAATATGGACAACTTTAAATTGTCAATTATACCTGTAAAAATCTGGGGAAAATGTGCAGTTCATGAGTATGCTCTAAACTAGAACATTTTTGCTTATTCTTCTAAAAACTTAATTCTTATTTTTTCGTCTCAAGTTTTTGAAGATCAGCTGTCCTAGGGATTTCTCTGAAACAAGGTAGCTTTAATTTTATCATCCTTATGACCAGAGAACTGTATTGATTTTTCTTTTAAGGGACTTCATTTGGAAAAGCTATTACTAAAGAAATCTTCTTTGCCTTTCTGCCTGCTGCCATTTTCCCACATTGATTTCTGACATATCTTTCCAAGACCTGTTATTATATACAAATGTTTTTTAATGAGCAGAGTACTCTCATTTTTTAAATATGTCACATATAAAATTTACTGTAGTGATTGCATTAATAGGTTTTGCTTACGTTCATGAGAAAATTAAATAAATGGACAGCATTCTGGTGGAGGGAAGTCTGTCTGAAGGACACGCTTGCTTCATACTTTTGTTGTAGACATCTTTGTATATTCTTCCAGGGAAACAGTAAACTTTTCAGGCCTAGATGATGAAAGTTTGTTATGAAAAAAGATGTTATGAAATAAACAAAGTTAAACTAGTATTGTTATATTTTTCTCTAACATTTCAAAGCATGCAAAGATGAATTAGAATTGTTCACTGATGTAGTTCTCCCAAATGTATTTAACTCAAGACCTACTTTTCAAAGACCCTATGGTTTTCAGCACACAGTTTAGGAAATATTGGTCTACGTATTTAGAATTGTAATAAGGTACTCAAGTACTTATTTTTCTACTCATTGTATTTATTAAGTAATTACGTATCGTTTTTAAAGTCATGCAAATAAGTATTTGAAATTTTTATTAGTTAATGTCAAAATCCTAATTTGTAAAGGCTACACGGAACAATTAGGATGAGATTTTCTCTATTTTTAATTAATTGAAAATGAGTTATAAAAATATTTGCCAATACAGATATACCTTTCCACATTTTTGTTTCATTTTACTACATTGGGCACACTTATTTATGATAACACGTACTATTAAAATTTATAAAAATATTTTTATTAAATAGAACAAACTAAATTGCAGTCTAAACCAAACAAGAATGATTAAATAAGTGGGTAGCTACACAATGTATTCTCTCACTGTGGGGTGTTAGTCTTTTTCCTTTCTGGAACCCAGTTAAGAATTGGAAGCAGATCTGATACAAGGAGACGTTGTTGGTAGTCCTCCAAAGAAATCGAAAGATGTATTTCATTTCCTGTTGAGATCACAGTCAACTCAAAATTTCATTTTTCATTAGTTCTGGAAGCTTCTGGGTTCTGGCAAAACAGTGGTGTTTCAAATTGCAGCCAAGATCTGTATATAGGCCATCGTTTCTGACATTTTTATCTTGGCATTCTCAGGTGGGTGGTGACTTTCATAATTTTGCCATGCTGTTGTATTGCTGACAGACATGGTCCTGTGAGTTAGAAACCTTATTTGACAAGCAAGTAATCCATGACAGCTTGGAAACATCATTACTATATTTCACATTATTTTGTCCTCATTTGAAGTGTACAGTTACTTAAAATGATTTTATTGAGATGAAACATTAGAAAGAATCTATGTTCTAAAATTTTATAGTTCTAAACATACAGTATAAAGTAATATTTAATGATTCCTGTGCTGAAGTAAGATGGATTTTATATTCTTACAAAGGGACATTTTATGAAGTGTCAATCTGGAAGGCTTTTCGTTTTGGAGTCTTAAGTCATTTTTGGTGTATCTCGTATGCATAGCAAACCTATAAACCATAACTTCAATTTTTTAAGTCATTAAGTGGAGCAACAACAACATGCATCTGTCCAATGTGTGTAATCGTCAGAGAAGAATTTTGAAAGGGAATGTTTTCTTGTTATATCTCTAGTTTATTATTTAAGACACCACTCTATCTTTTAAAATTATTTTTTGATACTTAAGTGTCTATAAACCAGAAAAAAATATATGTAAATAAAATAGATACAAATAGCTAACACAGCATTAAAGCAGCTACTCTTCACCTCGGATATGTAAATGAAGAAATAGAAATAGCTAAAGTGATGGTTTATTAGAAGATTATCATTATTTAAAGTCTTTGACGTGTGCAGGATCCTTTTATCATTTCAATAAAGAGATAAAAGTTACTTCATATTATTTTTTATTATTTATTCTTTCAAAATTTTATTTGAATTTGTATGTAAGATACAAAATATGCTCAGTTTCTGAAACTAGTGTTTTTAGGAAATAAACGACAAGAGAGATTGAAAGATAGAGGTAAAATAGTATTTATACATATATAAAATACTTCAAACAGTACTTTATAGTCCTATAAAGATATATTCTCATTGTCACAAACTATAATACTTCTACAATCAGTAAAGCATTTCTGCAAGCAGGTTTTGGTATGAAATCTGAAGTTAAATTTCTCCTTAGAGCATTCATCATTTCTGAAATTTTATATTTATTAAAATTTTTATATCTGATTCTTAAATTAACAAGTGATTGGTAGTCCAGGGTTAGCTGTCAGGGATTATGTAATTGACAGCATGCTGTGTTTTTTCTTGTTTATCAAATGCTCGCGTGTGTTTGTGTGTAACTGCTTTTTATTCGATAGATACCTTAGTGTCCCGGATTTGATTTGATACTATCTTTCCACAGGAAGAATGGGCTATGGTGTCAGCATATTCTGTGAGATATGGGGAGCAGGAAATCAGCCAGGATCACTGATTTTATTGGGATGTAATAGATTGTGGTAGATTAGAAATGTGAGCCAGTAGGATCTAACTAATCCAGATCTGGACACCATGATCACTCTGACAATTTGAATTACACCCACTGCCCACAGGCATTTTCTGCTCACTGCATCACTTCTCAGAAAGTGGAAAAATAAACCTGAAATATGTCAAAGAATTCAGAGTGCTTCTAGTCTGATGAAGACAGGCAAAATTATCTCTATCTCACCACCCATAAAAACAAAACAGAATAAAACCAAAAACACATAAGTATCATCTAATATAGGCATCGTAATGAAATTTAGAATATTTTATCACTTATGAACAAATTAGTGATCTGATTGTTAGAACCTTTGAGATAATTATTCTGGTATAGATTGCCAAATATATTTGTTATTATATCTACTTTAGGGTTATTGCTCAAACTGACAATCTTCTAGGACGTATTCTTCTACACTTCTGAAAAATACCATGTGGTTTTTAATAAGAATATTAAAGTACAATATATACCAAGTTAAATAATTTTTCTAATGACTTACAAAGCATGACATCACATGATTATCATCCTCTTTTCAGCATAAGAGATATAATAGATATCTAACAATAATATAAATTTGAAGAAATTATGGGCTAGGTAGTCTAAAGAAATCGGTAACTCAGTCTGTTTTTACTTTAGCAATGTTTTCTGTTAATGTGTATTATCAAATATATATCAATAGATTCAGACCAAAGTCAGACCAAAACTCTAGATTCAGCTACTAAGAAAAAAATATTTATTAATCTCAGTCAAATTTTGAGAACATTATTAAATACAAGGTTTATGTGCACTTAAAAAAGATAGCAATAAGGTTATAAATTTACTAAAAATAAGTTTTGAGGAAATGCCACAAATAATCAGTCATTTGGAAAGTTGTTCCCTGATATTCTTATGTGTAAAATGATGATTGAGGAATGTATAATGGAGTTTAACCAGTTGAATGAATTTATCCCAATATATGTTGATGACAGTTATTGCTAATTGAAGAGTTCTGTTTTAACCAATTGAGAGTTACCTTATTAATTTTTATCATCAGTTAAGTGAGGGTATGGAAACTATATCATTGGTTTTGATGATACAAAGTTGAAAGACTAACTAGGATCATAAGTTTAATAGACTGCCATAACTTAAGTAAGATGAAAAGTAATTATAATAAATATAACATTTTATGTTTAGATAAGACAGCTGACTAGTAAAGCACAGAGTGTGGATATAGTTGACGTGATAGAAGTTCATGTATCATAAATAGAGGAATTAGTGGAGTATAAGCTCTATTAACCGCTAATAGTTACTAAAAGCATGATTAAGTTTTTGGCTGTACATATAAATATGCTGTCCAAAATATCTGGTTTCACTGTATGTCTACACTGCCCAAAGAATACATGGAGAATTGTTGATTTCTAGGTGACAGAATTGAGGGATGTTTTTAAGCACTAAAATAATATAAATGGACAAGCCAGAGTTCCTAGAGGGGGGTGATCAGTAGTTAAAACCATGCCTTATAATTAAAGTCATCATATTTTCCCAGCTCAACATCTGACATATTAGCTGACAAGGAATTCGTCAAATTTAAGTATTTATGTGAAAAATTTTCACTTAGCATAATACCCTCAAGGTCCGTCCATATTGTCCCAAATGGCAAGAGTTCATTCTTTTTTATGGCTGAGTGGTAATCCAGTGTGTGTGTGTGTGTGTGTGTGTGTGTATGTGTGTGTGTGTGCATATCTCACAAGTTTCTTTATTCATTCATCCATCAAGGGACACTTAGGTTGTTTCCTTATCTTGGCCATGTAAATGATCCTACAGTGAACATAGGTGTGCATATATCTTTTCAAATTAGTGTTCTTGTTTTTTTTAGTTGTTGGGGGTAGGAGTTTATTAATTAATTTATTTTATTTTATTATTATTATTTTTTTTGGCTCTGTTGGGTCTTCGTTTCTGTGCGAGGGCTTTCTCTAGTTGTGGCGAGTGGGGGCCACTCTTCATCGCGGTGCGTGGGCCTCTCACTGTCGCGGCCTCTCTTGTTGCGGAGCACAGGCTCCAGATGCACAGGCTCAGTAGTTGTGGCTCACGGGCCTAGTTGCTCCGCGGCATGTGGGATCTTCCCAGACCAGGGCTTGAACCCGTGTCCCCTGCATTGGCAGGCAGATTCTCAACCACTGCACCACCAGGGAAGCCCTGTTGTTTTTTTTTTTTTAGATAAATATCTAGTAGTGGAATTGCCATCATATGGTAGCTGTAGTTTTAATTTTTTGAGGAACCTCCATGATATTTTCCATAGTGGTTGCACCAATTTATGTTTCCACCAACTGTTCATGAGAGTTCCCTTTTCTCTACATCTTCAAATAACCGTTAGTTGTTTGTTGTCTTTTTGATAATAGCCATTCTGACAGGTATAAGGTGATATCTCATGGTGATTTTGATTTGCATTTTCCTGATGATTGGTGATGTTGAGCATCTTTTTATGTGCCTGTTGGCCATATGTATGTCTTTTTTGGAAAAATGTCTATTCAGATCCTCTGCCCAGTTTTTAATCAGATTGTTTGGGTTTTTTTTGTTACTGAATTGTATGAGTTTTATATATTTTGGATAGTAATCCCTTTTTGGATAGTAATCCCTTTTTGGATAGTAACCCCTTTTTGGATATATGCTTTACAAATATCTTCTTCCATTCTGTAGGTTGCCTTTTCATTTGGTTGATGGTTTCCTTTGCTGTACAGAAGCTTGTTGGTTTGATACAGTCCCATTGCTTATTTTTGCTTTTGTTTCTCTTGCCTTTGGAGTCAGATCCAAACAAATACTGCATTATCTCACCTATATTTGGAATCTAAACAACAAAACAAGCCAAAAAAACCCAGACTTAATAGATACAGAGAACAGTTTGGTGGTTGCCAGAGGAGAAGGGTTTTGGAGGATGGGGAAAATGGATGAAGGAAATTAATAAGTACAAACTTCCAATAATAAAATAAGTCATGGGGATATAATGTACAGAAGGGACAATATAGTTAATAATATAGTATTAACTTTGTATGGTGATGGATGGTCATTGGACTTATTGTGGTGACCATTTTACAATGTATACAAATATCAAATCACAATGTTGTACAACTGAAACTAATATGATATTGTATGTCAATTATACTGCAACAGAAAACCCTCAGTGATAGACAATAAGTACACTGTGCAAATTTTGTATAGCTTTCTTTCCATTTGCACTTGATTTTGATTTACATTTATCTTTTTGGCAGGTAAGGGGCTATACTTGTGCCTTCTTAGTTAAAACTATTACGGACTAAAAAGAAAAAAGAAGTCTTAAAAGCCTAATGATTAAATCATATTTATTCACAAAATTTACTGAAAAAATAATATTACATAAAGTTAAGACTTGCGAATGTTTAGCATGGATAAACCAGATGTGGGGAAGTTAAGGTAATTTCTTCAGATTTTGAAAGGAAAAACAAGCAGAAATTAATTGAGACATATTTCTAGTCAATAGAAGAAAGACATTACAAAATTAAAACATGGAATTACTCACTTTGCTAGATAAAGAACTGTACATCAAGGAAAATATTAAACATTTTTAAAGGAATTATCTAAAAGTGATTTATTTGAGGAAGTAGAAAATTGGATTAAAACTTAGATAGCTTCAGAATCTAACAGTTTTTCCTTGAGGCCAGGTAGATATCAATACATTAAAAAAGCCTTGTTTAATTTGGGTTCTGCTAATTGAAAATTATAGTAATTGACATGAGGAGTGGGCTGGAAGGTAAGGTAAAATGATTAACTGAATGGATTAATAGCATAAACAGGATGAGATACTTAATCAATGTGATACAAGTAATTTGCAAACCTCTCCTTAGTAATTTTGGAAAAATTGATCCACATCACTAGAGTCCCTGTTTTATGCCTAGCATTGTCCTAGGTGCTGTGAGAGAGATAATGACATATTATATGTGGCCCATGTTATCAGAATCTTACAGAATAATTAGGGAGATAAATATCTGAAAGAAAAATATAGAGGACACAAAACAGTGCAGTAGGAAATTAAGTTACCAATTATTGGTCTCATATTAGTATAATAAGAATCTAGGAATTCAGAATATCAGAAACTTTGTTTTCTTGACTTATATTTGCTAACAGTCTGAATGAGGTTCTCTGAACCTTGATAAAAATTTGTAACTTGCCCCTTCATGTGTTTCTTTGTTTATCATATTCCCTAGTTGGATGTGACCTCATGGGGAGTTTGCCATGTCCTCGGTCATTACCTGTTATACAATGGCCATTAGTTAAATACGTGTTGAATAAATAAACCTTTTTTCCCCCTTATTTTCAAAATTAAGTATCATACCTATCTAAACTTATTGAACATTTTGAGTACCAATTGCAGTAACTTAGATAAAAATAATTTAAAAGAAATTGTCGTAATACATAAATATATTGTATAATTGTTATAAATTATTCCTATCAGCTTATCAAAGAGATGTGAAAAATTCTATCAACAATCTTTTTCAGTCTAACTGCAGACACAGTGTACAGCAGCACATAACAAGCCAGAAATTTTCTTTTCTCATGGTCCCTATTTGTTTGGTTTTGACCTGAAAATAAGTACACTGATATCACATGATTTAAACTAATATATAACTTTCCCTAGTACAAATTATCCTTTCCAAAAAGCATTAATTAATGATGTTAATACAATGTTCCTACCTCCAAAATTGTTGTTTGCCCTTGGTTGTATACATTATGAATATTAAATCTTTAGTATTTTTTGATAATAAGAGTTAGAATAGGTGTAATTAGACATCTTATTGCAGGAAGGTTAGTAAATTGTGCTTTTTTTTTTTTTCCTATTCTCGTAACTTACATACACCCCAAGGAAGAGGGAGAGATGGAAGAGGTAACAAATGAGGTCAAGCAGTTTTCATTCTTCATTAAGAAAAAAAACGTACTAACAAGCACAAGTTAGTTACTGGAGACATCTAGTTATAGGTGAAGCAGTACTTTTTAATAATTAACTGGAAGTCAAAAAAAAAAAACTTTGGGGAAGATTAGACCCCATACCTTGGAGGTGCCTGGATAAAGTAAATTACCATCATTTTATAAACAAATGATTTACATTTCAATGATCCACTGACATGTATAAAACTAGTATCATGTTTGCAGGCAGAATAAAATTAAAAGAATATTTTATGGTAACAGTTTGAGTTATCTATGAGACATAATTTAAAGTTATTGAATTGTTATAAATTCAGAGAGTGGCAGAAATATCACTGATATTTGTATATATTTGAAAGTACTCTGACTTCATAACAAGAGCATAGTTTATTACTTTAGTTGCTCTATTTGTGACATGTACTACTCACAAAGAAAGGTTTTTCTCTTAAGGACCCAAGTGAGGCAAATGATAATGTTCTAAAGCTAAACAGATCTATGCAGACCTCATGGATGGTCTCCAGTAGATTTCACAGAAGGATGTGTGCATCACACAGTGTTCTGTGGTTTAACCTTCATTCTTATCAATCCTAGTTTGTTGACTTCAGTATGGATGAGAGACATAAAGTGATTGTAGATTTAGGACAGTTACTCAACTGGATAACTTTCAAATGTTTTAGAAGCTAAAGTCTTTCTTTAAATTAGTAGCAGTGTAAATTTTCATCATTTGGTAGAAACAAACAGAAATATCCTTTGCTTGTGGATGACCTGATACATCTTCATAGTAGGTAAGTTTTCCAGAGCATGGTTTAAGAACTATTGGTTTAGTAGACACCTAGTATCTTTCTGAATTTTTACTTTTTTTTTAAGGTTTGTAGGCATTTATGTAAAAGTATTCTGTTTTTAAAATTCTTCAAAAAGTAACATTTATAAAATGTTCAAATAGTCTCGTGTTATTTGAATATGCACATTTATTATGATCCTCAGTTTCCACAAGCAGTTCATTATATAAAATAATAGGGGACATCTTAAAACTAATAAATTGTAGCTATTGCAGTATGTGAAACAGAGTGCTGATACTCAATGTATTATTAGCCTTTTCTTTATTGCTTTTATTTTTCTTTCTATGTCTCAAACACACAGCATTTTATTTATTCAGTGAATGGCACAACAGCTGTGTCTTTGGGAAGCTTTTCTTTGGGCTTTTAAAACTTTATTTTGTTTTATATTTCACCCAAACCCTAACGCTATCTCTTCCTCATAGGTAGCGCTTTGTTGTATTTATAAATGTGCTTGCAATGTACTTTTCTTACATGTACTAAGATATTTATATATCCTTGTAAGTATGGATGTATGTATATATGTGTATGAATGCATATAGATATTATTTTCTGTGTGTGTTTAGCTTACATAAATAGTTTTGAGTTTTAAATTTTATTTTAAAATTTATTTATTTTATTTTAAAATTTATTTATTTTTTCCGACTCAGTGTTTAATTGAACATTTGTCCATGCTGTTACCATCTGGTCTGTAGCTTCTGACTTCTTATATGTCTTTATGTGTGCATTTCCCTAGATGAATTCCTAGGTTGATTCCAACTATTTGATATGATGATTAACACCGTGATTAATTTAATCACACACTACTTTTCATAGGTGTGTGTGTGTGTGTGAGTTTCTCTGGTATATTTGAGAAATTTCTAGGTGATAGAATATACACATACTCAGTTTCAGCAAATACTGGAGATTGTGCCCCAGATTTATTGTTCCAGTTTCAACTCCAACCAATAGTGGATAAGGGTCCTTAGTCCCCTTTTTTCTCTAGGATTTATTATTATCTGACATTTATTTTTCCAATAATGAGAAATGTCATGTTAACATGACATTTAACATAACATGTCATGTTAAATTTTTTCATAATTATCATTAATCTGACCATTATTGAGGTAGAGCATCTTTTTTACCATGAACCATTACCAGCTTACACAGTTTTTCCTTTGTGCAGATTTCCTCTTCGTAACCTTGACAGTTTTCCTTTTGGGATTCCAGATCTTTTCCTTGATGAATAAAGAAGTTCCTAGTATATTTTAGATAGCAAATTCATATCTGTTAACTTTGTCTATGGTGTCATTACTTGACAAAAGAAAATATTTAAGCTTGAAGAAATGAAATCCATCAATTTTTCTCCTTATAATCTGTGACTTAGGAATGGGAGTGGGACTAGTGTTAAGAAATATTTCCCAATTCATTGAGTCACAAGGATATTGTCTCGAATTTTCTTTGATTAGCTTTATGGGTTAATTTTTACATTTAGGCAAGAGTAGATGTTTCATAATAAAGATTATTATATTAATAAAGAAAAAATAAGCATTAAAAAAGAAACATCAGGAAGGTTAAAATGAAAATAATGGTTATCTAAGGAAGAAATAAATACTCAATGAAAAATCATAAAGAAATGAAATAACAAAAGAAATACTAAAGCAGTTTTAGAAGAAAGAATTATTGACAGAATGTGTAAAATAATTCAAAAAACATATATCCTTAGCAGAATAACAGAATATCATATCTAATTATAAAATATAAATATTGAATATTATCTAATTAAACTTTTAATTTTTTTAGAAGAATAGTTCATTTAAAATATTATATTAGTTTTAGGTGTACAACATAGTGATTCAAAATTTTTATAGTATAATACTTAATTTGAATTAATCTTATTGAGAAAATTTCTTTCACTAAAAACATCAACAAATTGTGCTGTTGGCCAAATTACAAATTCATCAGGAATTTTATTCTGATAAGAATATATAATTTTACAGATAAATTTTAAAACATTTCTGCTGAAATTATTTTTTAATGAGTTTGAGATATAAATGAAAGGTAAAATTTTCCTTCTAGTTCACAGAAAGACGAGTATGTATATTATTTGATAATGAGATGTTTTGCATGACATTTTGAACTATAATCTTTTCTGAAAAGGATTAAGTTATTTGGGAATAACTTTGACATTTGTACCAAAACATTATGCTATACTCTCTATACTTGGAAACAATGTTGTTTTCAGGGAAGACACAAGGGATGTACAGATAAAGTGTGTTTTCCCAAAGAAACAAAGTCAGGGGAAAGAATTTGAGGAAAAAGTGGAGGGCAGCAATTCAAGTGGTATTTTCCCTTATGTCCAGCTTAACCTATTTTAGGGTAAACTCATTTTACAAAACAGTTTAAGGTAGATAACAGTGTAAGATTATAAATTGAGAAAGAATATGACTATTTTTACACAAAATTTAATAAATTATTTCCTTTAACTGACTTTCTCAATTATTCCAGACTCCAAATGGCCATTCCCTCATCTAATAATATTGAATAAATGACCCAAAATTCCTGATATAATATTACTAATTATGAGGAAGGGCATGATTAGAGTTTGCGTTTTAACCCTCCTGAGGTAAATGCATCCGATAAGTCTCTTCTATTATTTCTTCCATCTGAGTTCTTGTCACTTCTACCCAAGTCCAGCAATGTATCTCCTCTCTTTATATTTCTGAATTGTTTCATGGTCTGTTAGAATAATCATCATACGTGGTCTACTATATAATGTACCCCAACTGGCCCTATATACCACTATTAAAGGCTACACGTAGCTCCCATGTCAGCTGTCCTTCAAATTCTGAGGTTTGAGTCCTTCAGGATAATTTTCCTATTTTTTTAAAACTGATTGAAACTTTTCTAATATTTTATCCATCTTAGTGGCTAATGTCTATCTATCCATCTATCTAAAAATTATCTATCTGTCTATTCTTCAACAAGTAGACTCAAATATACCTTAAGTTACTTTAATAGCCATCCCATTAGCATATACATTTTCTGGTCAATACTTTTATTTGGAGGGGTCAGAATTTTAAGATATATGTTATGTTGCAAACTAACCTAAGCCAATATATTATCTGGCTCTTTTTGATAATTACTGGTATCCTTCAGTGATTAGAGGTGAGGGTCGTAAGTTTTATGTGCTGCTGTATCACTATTAGATATGGTGGCAAGTCTTAGAATTTGGTACACATACCGTCATTTATTTGCCAGTAGTCTTGTGAACATTTTAAAACCTGTTGCTTAATGAAATTTCAGTTCTCTGTCCTTTTAGTTGTCCTGACAACATATTGCATGAAAGACTCATTGAGGCAAATGCTATAGTATCTAGAGGCAGGGTTTAGTTAAACTTACTGTGGGCATAGGCATTTACTGAGCAGAATAGTTTAAAATAAATAAGATGCCTCTGTTAATATTTACATTGATATATATACTAAAATGGTGAATCATAATTACTGATAGATATTACCAATTAGTGATTTTTGCCCCCTCCAAAAAAATTGACTGTCAGCATTTATTCCTGGTACTAGATGTAAACAAGAATCATTTTCCCATAACTTGTTTCATGTCTTATTTTCACTTATTTTAGATAGAACACTTCCTTCTCTTGCACAGTTGGCTTACATTAATGTGACATTTCCTGCACATGAAAAAAGAAAAAAATATATATAAAATCTCTAAGTTGGACAATCTGTTGTTTAAGTTCCATTTGTATATGTGTCTGATATATTGCTTGGCACAGTTTTATGAATTTTTTTCCCAAATAACTGCAGTCCTTCACACATTGTATATATACAGTCTTCTTTAAATAAAATTTTGACTTAGCGATTTTTTCAATCTGAAACCAGGTAAACTTTTAATAGTAACTAAAAATGCTCTACTGTCATAGAGAAAAATTTTATACCCCTAAATTTTATTCTCTTCATGTCCTTGTTTTCTTATCAGCACAGGGCAATGAACTTGTGTGTGGTGACTCACTAGACCTGCTTGTGAGGCACCTCCATGGATAATGGAGAGTTTTCTTTTCATTCCTTCAACTCATCATAAAACTGCTGCCACTAGTGAGTCATCACGGGAGGATTTTATTGGCCAATTACTTCCTAAGTATGCTTATCTAATTTAGGGTTCATTAAGGATGATAGAAGAGTCTCCCAACTAGAAGTTGTAACTTGATCCAAGATTTTATAGTTCATATGTATAAATGAAGGAATATTTATGCTGCGAATGTAACAGGAATTAAAGCTCTCTTCCTTTGAGTAAGCATTCTTTCCCAACATAAATTACAACTTATTAAACAAAACCTTATTGTTAATAAATTAGATTATAAACTCTCAAAGCCTGAGCTATTTAAACAGTCCACAGAGAAAAAAAAATCATATTTGGTATGGGTTTTCAATTCATGGCATAAATCTTATGAATCAGAGAGTACAAATTAATCAAAAACATTTTAATTTCAACATTCCTACAATATGTTTATATGCAAAGTGCCTATTTTTTAAGGGATTCTGAATTTTGGAGTATGTTATCTTTGGAAATGTAAATAAAAGCCAGTGATATTCATGATTATTAAATGAATTCAGTTGCATTTCGTCTTGACTTCAGTGATCAAATATCTTCCAGATTTCCTATTGTAATCTAAAAATGAGATTCAGCATGAGTTTCACTGATGTCTAAATTGAAGTCAAACCTGATATTTAGTTTAAACTGACAAACCTTCAGTGAGTTCAGCATTGATGAATAAACTGATTTTTTTTAATATATGGGCAAATAGATATAATCAGCACTGCCATTCAGCCAGTACACAGCAGAATAGTTGAGTTGGTTGTTTAGGAAACAGAATCCTTGGTGCTGTTGGTGTGTTGATTTTGATGGGTTGGTTTCTCTGTGCCGTACAGGTTACTGAATATCACTTTTAGGTATAAGCTTCCTGCGCAGTGTTATTGACAATATTATCCCTTTCACCATGATTCACTCACCAAATGAATGAAGAAATGGTAGAAACTAGAATCACTGGAGATTTATCAAATTATTATTTAGGGAAAGTAAATAATTTGATTTTTAAATGTTACTTTCTGTTCATAACTTATTCCTTCTAAAATGTATCAGTGTTTATAGTTATCAGTGTTCTATTTGATTTTCTTTTTTTAAAACTACTACCTAGAGTCAAATAGATATCATTTATACAGATAAAGTTTTTATGGAAAATATATAAAAAAGTTACTCCGATAGTTTGGAAGAGTTTATGGTATTCATAAAATATTCAACTTCTGGAGAGTACTAGAGAAAAATTGGGTTCACTGAAGGGTCTCCTCTCAGAGAATGAGGAAGATCCCCATATCATACATTTTCACCAGTAGGGTACCCTGAGCTACAATCACTCACAGGGTGTCCATGTCCCTTCATCTCCTTGCTCTTGTTGCAGTGTTTAAACATTCGCCTCTTCTCCTCATCCTCTTTCTCGTCTCTTCCCTCCTTTTTTCCTCATTCTGAGGTATAGTCTTGTATATATGTTGCCTTATCTTCCTGAGCCCCTCCTTCCTATTCAACCTCCCAGGTAAAAAAAAAAAAAACAAACCAACAACAAAAACCTATTTTGTTGCTTAACTCCGTAAGCCCTCCAGATTAGACACTGGCCCTACCATAGCGATTTACTGCAGGGAACCTCGGAACCCATAGCTGCTTTTCTCTGCAGGGCTAAGGGAATGGCAAGCTTTCTCCAGCTTGTCCAGTGCACCTTCCTCTGTGGAGGAAATGGCTACTTATTTTCAAAGATCAGCAACTTTGTAGAGCCTTTGCTGAGTCAGCCAGTCTTCCTTTATTATAGCAATTTAAAAATCTTTTAACTGGACTGTAAAATCTTTAAAGGCAGGAAATCCTTTACTCATTTCATATATCTTCAAACTGTGGTAATTGTTATATAAATATCTGATGGATGGATGGAGGAAGGAAGAGAAGGAGGGAGGGGGGATGGAAGGACTACAGGAAATGCTTAAAATGCAAGTTGATGTAGTGGTTATGACAGTTATCAAACATTTTAACTCATAATTTCTCCTAAAATATATGTTCATTGCACCCAGTTGGTATTATGTAAGGATTTTTGATAAATTATGACTAAGGTAGCTGTTATGTCATTAACCTTGACTCCAGGAACACAATGACAATTACTTTTTAAATAAAATGGTTGTCTTTTCAAAAATAAATAAAATTACATATGGTAACAAACCTATTATTCAAATAGACCCAATCATCTGGGCAGCCTCTTATTACTCTATATTCTCTTCATTCTCATACATTTACTTATTGATAAACCAAAATCTCCTAAATTTATTTCCCTCACAAATTTCTTCTCCAACTTCCAGGCTCAACTATTCAACTGCCTACACAACTTTCTCACTTGGATGCCTGTAATATACCTCTTCAGCAGAAGGTATCACCCATCGAATCATCCTTTTACATACCCAACAAGTATTCTCTCTATTGCAGATTAACACCCCTATTCATCCTGTCAACCCAAACAGCAGGGGATTATTCTTAAAGTATTCTCTCACCTCTCACATGTAATCCTTTATCAAATCCCTTTGATTCTACTCATACACATTCTAGAATCTTTTCACTTCTACTCTTCTTATCCAAGTCCAAAAATCATCTTTCATTTTACTCTTGCTTTTTAAAATCTTCTTTTCACACTGAAACCCAAAGAATATTTTAAGAAAACAAGCCTAATCATATCACTCCCCTACTCAATACCTTCTCTTTGATTCCAGAATAAAGTGCCAAATCCTTAAATGAACCTGCATGCTTATGCAAAGTCCAGCCTTTCAAATCTCTCTAGTCCACGCTTGGACCACGTTCCTGTTGCTTTCTGAGATTCAGCCACTGTCCCCACTGTTGTTCCCTCCTCTCGCCGCACCTGGGCACAGGCTCTTCCCATTACACAGGTGTTTCTTCCCATCATTCTCTGCCCCTGGATCATTGCTTCTCTTTGGTGAAACTCATCCTAAAAGTTACCTCCTCAGAGTACCTTACTTGACGACCCAAATCTATACACCCTAAGCACATCTGTTCTTTTCACTTAATCATAGTGCTAATTAAATAATTTTATCTTACCATTAATTTAAAAACAGGGCATAAGATTCATGAGGACAAGGAGTACATCTCTTTTGTTGATAGGTGTGCATCAGATAAAAGCCAGAGATATGTATACTAATGCCAAAAACTTTTGGAGAGGATAACGATGGCCTTTAGTTGATAAGATAAAGTTGTAGAAAAATAGAGTTTAGTATCATGGTTGTGTGGTCTATGCAGAGATATATGCATTATGTCTCATAATCTTCATTATAATCTATACCTGGTGATTAGTCAATGGTTAGAAATAGCACTGAACTCTAATTTGATCTGTACAATAATTAGGTTGAGGACATAATTTGGGAGCCTGCCTCACCATCCACATGTTGATGAGGGAAGAAACTGTGAAAACAGAAGAAATAAATCATCCCCACCTAAAGGGTATCGATCCAAGAAAAGCCTGAAAAAAGAGAGAATCTAGATGTTACAAACTATTCTTAGAGGAGATTCAGTATAACAGGTTGGCTTTAACTGTTACTTCCTTTTATTTTTTTTTAACATCTTTATTGGAGTATAATTGCTTTACAATGGTGTGTTAGTTTCTGCTTTGTAACAAAGTGAATCAGCTATACATATATGTATATCCCCTTATCTCCTCCCTCTTGTGTCTCCCTCCCACCCTCCCTATCCCACCCCTCTAGGTGGTCACAAAGCACCGAGCTGATCTCCCTGTACTATGTGGCTGCTTCCCACTAGCTGTTTTACATTTGGTAGTGTATATATGTCCATGCCACTTTCTCACTTCGTCCCAGCTTATCCTTCCCCCTCCCCGTGTCCTCAAGGCCATTCTCTACGTCTGAGTCTTTATTCCTGTCCTGCCCCTAAGTTCTTCAGAGCCACTTTTTTTTTTTTTTAGATTCCATATATGTGTGTTAGTATATGGTATTTGTTTTTCTCTTTCTGACTTACTTCACTCTGTATGACAGACTCTAGGTCCATCCACCTCACTACAAATAACTCAATTTCTAACTGTTATTTCTTAAGCTATGCTTTCAATGTTTGCCTATTATCAGATAAGAACTTCCTAGGGAACACCAGACATTAATTTTGTCATCAGTGGCTCATTATGTATTTCGTTATGTGTTAATATTCACTGACCATTTACTCTGTTAGGCATTATATTAACCAAAATATTTACATGATTGTCTCATTTATTTCTTTGAACACTATCAAACTAGTACTATTACCCCTCTTTTTTTGCAGATGAGGAAAGAAAGGTCTAGCGAAGTTAAGAAGGTTTTCCATGATCAGTCAACGCAAAATGTAGAGTCAGTATTTACCCCCGATAACCCTGACTGACGTCAGAGCTGTCATCATGCTATATGTGGGGATAGGAGGCAGGCACCTGGGAACCAGGCACTCTTCTTCCCCTCAGATATCCTTAATTTAGGGGGGACAAGAGGCAACTAAGGAGGTACATTCTCTTTCTTGAAAGTCAACATTTCAGGGTAAGAGAAGGAGAACCTACAACATGACCAAAATAAAAGCAAATGAACCAAAATTCAACTCACCTACCTATAGTAATTTCTTCACCTCCTATTTAGGGGGATTAATAAAAATAGTGATTTTT
Source organism: Physeter macrocephalus (assembly GCF_002837175.3). Taxonomy (NCBI): domain Eukaryota; kingdom Metazoa; phylum Chordata; class Mammalia; order Artiodactyla; family Physeteridae; genus Physeter; species Physeter macrocephalus. The sequence goes on along the minus strand of NC_041233.1, from coordinate 100,800,374 downwards.
TGTTTAATTGGAGTTTTAATGTACTTGTTAGCACAGACTGGTCCAAAAACCTAAGTGAGTGCTGGATTGGGAGGATGGTTTGTCTTTCCCGTCTGCCTTTACCCTAGGTTTTGTTTTTTTTAATTTAAGCATGTTAATGAAGTGATTCTCAACCCTTTATACACATTATAAGGACCAGAGGAGCTTTTAATACAAATGCCCAGTTTCCACACTAAATAGATCACCTAGACTCTCCAGGGGTGAAACTCAGGCTTCGACGTTTTAAAAGGCTGCCCTAGGGATACCAATGTGCAGTCTGGGCTGGGACTGCCATCTGCCACTTTAAGTTTACTATTTGAGGCAATTATTACCTATTTGAAAGCTCATAGCAGAGTGCCCAGCACATAGTAATCTTTTGGTAGAGGTTAATAATTATTAATATTAGGCTAAGCCCTTTTCTCTTGGTACTTTTTTCTGGCATAAAGATGCAACACCCAGAATCTTTGGTCTTTCTCCCAAATCTTTGGTCTTCCCAATTCAGCATAAAGTTTTCTAGCAGCTTTTACTGACGATAGATAGATATTTTTTGAAAACTCTTACTCTAAAGCTCTTCATTTCATCTTTGAATTTTTTATCACCCTGGTAACATAGCTGATAAACTTTCCACAGACTAGAAATATCATGTATGAACCACTCTCTGCCCACACACATACATACACTGCTAATGTTAGGAACTGTTCTATTATTTTAATTAACTCATTCAATTCTCACGCTATGCAATTTTAATCCAGTTTATAGATGTGTGCACTAAGAATCTGAAGAGTTAGGTAATTTACCCAAGATTACAGAGCAGAAGTAGGATTTGAATCCAGGTAGTATCCTGTCCTTAACTATCACATCAAATAACAGAACTTGTTGAAAAGAAATGTTATCAATAAAATCAAAATTAAGTTACTAAGTTATTAATTATATGAAATTAATAATAAATATTAATTATTATAGTGATTTTTAGCAATTAAAATTCTGTTTAGCAAATTCTATCAAAATCTGCATTATTAATTACTAATGTTATTCCCATATTCCCTGGGCCTCAAAATTTCAATGTTGTATCTAAAAGAAATAAAGATTTGTTTGGATTTAGAATCTACTTGGTTTCCAGTACTCCAATTTTACAAACTATTTATATTTTTAACATACCTCTCTTCCATTCTATAGCCTTTGAATTGTCAAGAACCTCTGAAGAGAAAAGAAATGTTTGTGTTTGATTTTAATAAGGGAGATAAGGTGTCATTTGTTTATTTATTTATGATTTTTGGTAGAGGTGACAAACATTTTACTTGAAGTAGTTTCCTAAACTACTGGTTTGTCTGGGAATTTAGAAGATTGCTCAGTGAGATCAGTAATGTCTCCCTTGGGTAATGTAAAAACTGTATCACCAATACAAGAGGCCCAGCAAACATAAGAAACAAAAAGAAACAAAAAAAGAAAAACTCATGTTCATTGTGACCTGAAGGAAGGACCCTTGCGGAGCAAATTTGGAGAATCCTTGTCCATTTCTGTCTGGACTCATCGCCAAGGGGACGCTGACAGGCTTTTTAAAAGCAGTGAAAGAGCATAGTTGATCTTTCCCTTTACGTCTGCACATTGACGTTCAATTATCTATGCCAGATGGAAATGGATTTTATAATGATGAATTCATATAGGTTTGAAGTATGCTCTTTGTGACAACTGACAGAGGTTATGATAGAGGCATTTATTTCATTAATTGTAGCGGCTTAATTTCTCAAAGCAGTTTTTCATTTGAAAACTAATACTGAATTTTTTTTAAAAGTCTAAGTAATGTAGAATCATTGCACATCTCCTATATTTACTGAATGTTTTGTATTTGAATTTTCTTAAGTATCTTAAGACTCATTTGCATGTTATAAATTTAAGCTTTATACAGCTATGTTTATTAAGTTAAATATTTCCCATGCTTTCTATGAGAGTGTTTCAGTCTTATTGAAAGGACTATTCAAGCCAAGCAGCAGCTGCTTTTGATATAGTTATCAATTATTCTCTGGACTTAAGAATGTTACAAATGGCATAGGAGTAAGAATCAAGGGAGGAAACTGTCACTACTGCAATAATAAAGCTAAATAAAATAGCATGAATAAAGCTGAAGTTATTAAGTAAAGTTGGCACTTTAGACTTTTAACATTTTAAAAATACCAAAGTCTTGTGAAGAGATGATTATTAGCGATGTTTTCTCCAAATCAGCAAAGTGAGGACATTAAATTACTTAACATACTATTTAAGATTCTGTGTGACATTGGTAGGTAAGTTATCATATTTATCATAGCTAAAGAAGGTCATGAGCGCTTGTCAGTGCAGTTCTTGTCTCTTGCCTGAGACTCAGTATTGGATCACTGATAAAGTTTTATGAAAAAATTTAAGATTATGGAGATCAGATGAAAGCTTCAGCTAATCATTCACAATCTAGCACAAACCATTTCTTTTAAAGAGAGAAAATACATTTGGCACTTTTTTGGACTGTATTAATTTTTATTGCTCCTGTAACAAATTGCCACATTTTGTAGTTTAAAACAATATAAATTTATTATCTTGCTACTTTGGATATCAGAAATTTGACAAGTCTTACTGGGTTAATCAGTCCACATTGTTGGCTAGGCTGTTTCCTTTATGGAAGCTCCAGGAAAGAATCTCTTTCCTAGCCTTTTCCAGCTTCTAGAAGCCACTGACATTCCCTGGCTTTTAGCCCCCTCCTTCCATCCTCAAAGCAGCAAGGTAGCATCTCTCTGACCCTACGCTTGTCGCTGATCTCTTTTTCTGACCACTGACTGAAAGGGTTCCCACTTTTGTGGACCCATGTGATTAGATTGGACCAACTTGGATAATCCAGGAAAACCTCCCCTTCTCAAGGTCCTTAACTTAATCACGTAACTTAATCACCTTAGCCATATAAGGTGCAGGGTGTGGACCCTGCCATCATTCTGCCGAACACATGGACTATATGGAAGAGTAGCTCCATTGTAGTTGACTATTGGTTTAGCGGTTGTTATGTGTAGTGCGGGTACTTCTTTCTCTAATCACCACTCAATCATATCAGATTTTAGAACCATGGAATGTTAGATTTGGAAGGGAATCATAGAACTCAGCTAGTTCAAACATTCCATTTTAAGGGGGAGATGGATAAAAGTCACCAGTGAAAGTAATTGATCACAGGAATTGTGTTTTTTTAAAGACTTTTTTAGAGCAGTTTTAGGTTACAACAAAGCTGAGCAGAAGGTGCACAGAGTTCCCATATATTCCCCATTATCAATATTCCCCTTCAGAGTGGTACATTTCGTACAATTGATGAACCTGTACTGACACATCATTATCACCCAAAGTCTATAGTTTACATAGGGTTTATTCTCAGTGTTGTATATTCTGTGGGTTTGGATAAATATATTATTATATATATATCTCCATAATTATGGTATCAGATAGTTTTACTGCCCCCAAAATCCTCTGTGCTCCTCCCACTCATCTCTCCTCTTTGCCAGCTGTTGGCAACCACTGATCTTTTTGTGATCTCCATATTTTGTCTTGTCCAGAAGATCGTGTAGTTGGAATCACACAAGTACATAGCCTTTTCAAATTGGCTTATTTCACTTAGTGATATACACTTATTTCCTACATGACTTTTCAAGGTTTGATAGCTCATTTCTTTTTAGTGCTGAGTAATATTCCATTGTCTGGATGTACCATACTTTATCTATTCCTACTGTCTTAGTCTATTCAGGCTGCTATAACAGAAAGCCATAGACTTGGAGAAATATAAACAGCAGAAATTTATTTCTGGAAGCTAAGAAGTCCAGGATCAAGGCACAGGCAGATTCCATGTCTGGTGAGGATCCATTTCTTTGTTTATAGATGGCAGTCTTTTTGCTGCATTCTCATTTGGCAGAAGGGGCAAGAGACCTCTCTGGGGTTTCTTTTATAAAGGCATTAATTCCATTCATGAGGGCTTTGCTCATGAATCACTTCCCACCAGCCCTATCTCCTAACACCATTGGAGATTAGATTTCAACATTTGAATTGTGAGAAGACACTAATTTTCAGTCGATAGCACCTACTGGAGGACATGTTGGCTGCTTCTAAGTTTGGCAGTTATGAATAAACTGCTGTAAGCATCCATGTGCAGGTTTGGTGTGGACAGGGCATTGATTCTTTAATGGTGATGACCATGTTTTCCAATTTAATTTCCTATTAAGTTGTTAAAAATTCATCATAATTAAAAAAAAATAAGTGCAGTTTTATGTGAAAACAAGCCTTATTTTTTCCTTCTATAGTATATTTATTTTTCCTCAACACATGTCTAAAACCTAGTGATATAGGTGTACCCGTAATATGTTGACTGATAAACTCTTAAGAAAACAAACATTTAATTTTGGTTTTATGAGAAAAGAGAACAGAACTTTGGCTTTTGCCAAAGAAGAAGAGTGATGCAATAAAAATTTGTGTGTGTGTGTGTGTGTGTGTGTGTGATTGCTAGGATTTCCAGACTTCCCTTTATAATGTTTCAGAGTTATTTTTTGCAGTCATATCTCACAGAAATCAGTTATTCAGAAGAATAGGCAGCTGCTTTTTCAGTGCAGTGAGCTCACTTTTATTTACATTGTGTGTCATGCTATTGAATGAGAGAAATATCAGAGGGGAAAATGAGCTATGTTGTGATATACCCACACTCAGGAGATGCATCCTGATGTCACATGTTACATTACTTGATAACCCAGGGAGTGCTTGGAACTGTGGTCTAGAAAGGAGGGGGACTTGGGATACACTCGTTGGAGAATATTTTGAGATTGTCTAGGAGCCATAAGATAATTTTTTAATCTAAGTTTAGATGTAAATTAAATTTGAGATAAATTCTGATTGGAAATATTATGCTTATTTAAAATGTATATACTAACACTATATGTTAGCATATTTCTTGAGAGCATATATATGGCATGTGTTTTTGTCATCATCTTATAGATGACAGTTTGAGCCCAAGCGAAATTACTTGCCCGGTCTTTGACCCCTTAACCACCCTCCCATTTTCCTTAGCCAATTAGTTTGTGTGTATGAAGTAATACCAACATAATAAATTAATAAGAAAGAAATAGTGTGAACTCCATATCCCATTTTAGAATTTCCTTATTAGGAGCTTTTTCTCTATAGAAAATTAATATTAAAAGAATATTTTTTAAATGCAATTTTTTATTTTTAAAGATAACTTTATTGAGATACAATTCATATACCATAAATGCCAGTCATTTGTTTATTTATTTATTGACTGCATTGGTTCGTTCCTGCGTATGGGCTTTCTCTAGTTGCGGCGAGCAGGGGCTACTCTTCATTGCGGTGCGCAGGCTTCTCGTTGCGGTGGCTTCTCTTGTTGCGGAGTACGGGCTCTAGACATGCTGACTCAGTAGTTGTGGCATGCAGGCCCTAGAGCCCACGGGCTTCAGTAGTTGCGGCACGTGGTCTCAGTAGTGGCGCATAGGCTTAGTTGCTCTGCGGAAGGTAGGATCTTCCTGGACCAGGGATCAAACCCTTGTCCCTTGCACTGGCAGGCAGATTCTTAACCACTGCACCACCAGGGAAGTCCCTGCCAATCTTTTAAAGTGTATAATTCAGTGAGTTTTTGTATATTCACAAAGTTGGGCCATTATCACCACTCTGCAATTTCAGAACATTTTCACCTCCCCAGGGAGAAACCCATGCTCTTTAGCATTTGTTCCCTATTCCTTTCTCCTGCAGCCCTAGCAAGCACTAATCTACTTTCCTTTGTTTCTGTGGATTTGCCTATTCTGGTCACTTCATATATTGGGTTGGCCAAAATTGCCTTCAGTTTTGAAGTAAAAATAAAAGACACATTTTTCATTTTCACCAAGAACTTTACTGAACAATGTATTCACCCTTTTGTTCCACTACCTTCTGCCATTTTTCAGGCAACTTCATAATTCCATCTTCCCAAAACTTTTTACCTTCTCGAGCAAATAACTCTTCCAGGTGCTTTTTACAGTCTTCCAGGGAATTGAAATTTTTTCCATTAAGAGAATTTTGTAAAGACATAAATAAATGGAAATCCGAAGGTGCAGTGTCTGGTGAATATGGCAGATGAATCAGAACTTCCCAGCCAAGCTGTAACAGTTTTTGCCTGGTCATCAAAGAAACATGCAGTCTTGCATTATCCTTATGGAAGATTATGCGTTTTTTGTTGACTAATTCCAGACGCCCTTTTTGTCGAGTGCTGCTTTCAGTTGGTCTAATTGGGAACAGTACTTGTTGGAATTAATCTTTTCATTTTCCTGAAGGCCCTTATAATAGAGAACTCCCAATCTGACCATATATACAACATCACCTTTGGATGAAGACTGGCCTTTGGTGTGGTTGGTGGTGTTTCATTTCCCTTGCCCTATGATCTCTTCCATTCCTCATTATTGTACAGTATCCACGTTTCATCACCCATCAAAATTTGTTTTAAAAACAGAACATTTTCATTACGTTTAAGTAGAGAATTGCATGTGGCAATACAGTCAAGAAGGTTTTTTTTGCTTAACTTATGTGGAACCAAAACATCAAAGTGATTAACATAACCAAGCTGCTGCAAATGATTTTCAGCTCTTGATTTAGATATTTTGAGTATGTCAGCTATCTCCCACGTGGTATAACGTTGATTTCAATTAATGTCTCGATTTGATCGCTATCAACTTCAACTGTTCTACCTGACCATGGAGCATCATCCAGCGAGAAGTCTCCAGCATGTAACTTCACAAACCACTTTTGACACAGTCAGTCAGTCACAGCACTTTCTCCAAACACTGCACAAGTCTTTTTATGCGTTTCAGTTGCGTTTTTAACTTTCTTGAAATAATAAAGCATAATATGCCAAAAATGTTGGTTTTTTTCTTCCATCTTCAACACTAAAATGGCTACACAAAAATTAACCAGTTTTTATGAGGTTTTTTGTTTTTAAGTGCATGCCGATATGAAAGCTGTCAAAATGCAATCTAACAAAATTGTTTCGAGTGAAGTTAAAGACATCTAAGTGCTACTAGAGCTATCTTACGGAAAAAACCGAACCCAGTGAATGGAATCATATAATACTCAGCCTATTAGGACTGGCTTCTTTCACTCAGCATATTTTAAAGGTTCCTGATGTTGTAGCATGTGTCAGAACTTCTATCCTTTTTATTGCCAAATAAAATTCCACTGTATAGGGCTTTCCTGTTGGCGCAGTGGTTGAGAGTCCGCCTGCCGATGCAGGGGCCACGGGTTCGTGCCCCGGTCCGGGAAGATCCCACATGCCGCGGAGCGGCTAGGCCCATGAGCCATGGCCTCTGAGCCTGCGCATCCGGAGCCTGTGCTCCGCAACGGGAGAGGCCACAACAGTGAGAGTCCCGCATACCGCAAAAAAAAAAAAAAAAAGAAAAAAAAAAAAAAAAAATTCTATTGTATAGATATACCATGTTTTATTCATTTGTCAGTTGATGGAGACTTGACTTGAGTTATTTCTCCTTTCTGCCTATTATGAGTAATGCTGCCATGAACATTGGTGTAGAGGTTTTTGTGTGGACATTATGTTTTCAAATTTCATAGGATGTACCTAGGATTGGGATTGCTGGGTCATATGATAACTCTATATTTAACCTTTTTCAGGAACTGCCAGATTATTTTCCAAAATGGCAATTTAAAATGCCACGAAGCTCACTGTTCTTAGCAAGATGTATCCATTTTTGTTCAATACATGCATGCTTCTCAGAGTGTTTTAAACCTTTGGTTAATTTCTAGAATTCTGAAAGAGTTTAACAATTTGGGTTTGATTGCTTTTATGGAAGAGCAGGTTTTCAGAGTTCCTTACTTTGCCATTCCATAAATGTTTCCCAGGATCTACTAAAATTGAAACAATGAGCCTAGGGAGAGGGAGAGGTAATTAGAGCCTCTAATTAAACTCAATTTAAAAAAATTCAATTACAGGCAAAATACGTTTTACAGGATTTTTATCTATCTACATTTTTTCGTTAGTCCTTCCTCTATAAAGAGGAGCTGAACTTGGTGAAAGAAAGCTGAGGGGGTGGAATTTAAAAATAATTTTTTTGTCACAAATACCACACATTCATATTCTGATGATATATTGTACTCTTGGCATTTTTTTCTTTTGAGTAAGAGAAGGTATGATATTAAATGTTTTAACTTGAAACTGAAGAGTCTATAGTAGGTTCTAGGAGTATCATGCTTACTTCAAGCACTCTAAGAAAAATTGTTGTAGGTGGGGGAAAGGGATTGGGGAAATCCAGAAAGTCATGCTTATTTGAATCCACCTTGGACAAAGGTAAATGGACTAGATAATATTTTGATTCCTCTTAGATGATTACTTGAAATGTGCACCAAGTTTTATTAAAAGGGAAAGATCATGTAGCCATGTACCATATCATTTAAATTAATATTTTAAACCATATCCATCACAACCTGCTAAAAAATAAACCTATAAGGGAAAATAATCCTTACTTCCCTATGACAGGAGGAGTTGCTTTAAACTTGTGTAGTTTTGAGAAAAACAGACATAAGAATAGAGACAGTGGATTTCACTGGCAGATCAAAGGCATTATGCTTTATTAAATGAACTAGGATTGATATTTGTAATATTCTTTTGCTTCACACAAACAATGGGGCAATTTAATATGCATTGCATAATTACTTTGAAAGAAATCAATCTTTTCTTTGGTTCTTAGGCTAATGATTTATATGGATTCTTCTCATAAACTTCCTTTTTTAATTTTTTTTTTGATGTGGACCATTTTTAAAGTCTTTATTGAATTTGTTACAATACTGCTTCTCTTTTATGTTTTTGTCTTTTTGGCCACGAGGCATGTGGGAGCTTTGGTCCCCAACCAGGGCTCGAACCCGTACCCCCCTGCATTGGAAGGTGAAGTCTTAACCACTGGACCACCAGGGAAGTCCCTCATAAACTTTCTATGTCTTTCAAAATTGTAATAAGGAATATTATTGTTGTTTGCTTCTTTAGTTTTTGTTCATAAAGTGATCATGCATACTTTCTTTTTTTTTTTTTTTTTTTTGTGGTATGCGGGCCTCCCTCTGCCGTGGTCTCTCCCGTTGCGGAGCACAGGCTCCGGACGCGCAGGCTCAGCGGCCATGGCTCACTGGCCCAGCCGCTCCGCGGCATGTGGGATCCTCCCAGACCAGGGCGCGAACCTGGTTCCCCTGCACCAGCAGGCGGACGCGCAACCACTGCGCCACCAGGGAAGCCCCGATCATGCATACTTTCTATATTAAGTCTCTCACTTATGTTCCTTCATTCTTTTAATCTGATCAGACAATTTTTTAAAATCATAATCACTGAATAAGTGCAGGAAGGGTTGATAAAAGTTGGTGAGGTTCAGATACGGGCATAACAAAATGAAAGCTAGAGATTGTGATGAAATCGTGTTTGGCAAAAGAGTACCTTTCAGGTGTTCACTTCTGTTAATCAGCTCATTCACTCCACCCACAAAACAGTGTCCTGGAAACTTATCAATTAACGTCTTTCTCATTTAAGAATAAATGTCACTATTTTGTGTATTGGTCCTTCACTTAACAAAAAAAAAAATTGTGACCCCCCCCCCAGTTTATATTCTTTTTCCATTTCTTTTAAGAGCCTTAATGCTTTTCTAATAAGTTTATATGAGCTTTGACTATCAAGATTATTAACTTTCCTGTCATACTTAGTACAGCTGTTTTTCCATTTGTTGTTGACCACTGAATATTGTTTAAATACACACAGGACTATTTTTATTGTTTTGTAAGTTCTTCCATTTAAGTTTAGAAATGTATTTCCCTAATTAGAAATTAGGGAATATTCTCCAAATTTCTTCTAGTTTTAAAAAATATGGATAGATTTTTACATAATTAATTACTTTAATTATAATTATGTATGCACTTTATGTTGTTTTCAGCAGGAGGCAAAGAACTAAACTATTTTTTTCCAAATGGAATAATAATTCATTATATCTTGACTCTCATATTTTCCCCCAATTTGTGATACCACCTTTGTCATATAGTAATTTAAATAAGTACAGTGGCCTGTCTGCAAATTTGTCTGTTTGTTTTGGGGGCCAGTATTGTACTAATTTAATTATTTTAGCTTCTACATATGATTAAATATTTAATAGGGGTAATACTCCATTACTCTTAGGCCTTTTTTAAACCCATTTATCTTTTCAAACAAACTCTAGATTAATATTTTAAATATTACAAAGTGGTATTCTGTGGCTGCGTGGATACATACATGTTTGTAGATTTTGCTATTTTTGATGGAATCATGTTCCCATTTTAGTGTCTAATTTAAGAATGTCTTCATCAATAATCAAAAGTAATGCAAAATGAAGGTACAAAACTATATATGTATGTAGTTTTTGTTCTTTAAATTACCATATCCAAAGATGCAAAATGATAATGCAGGCAGAAAACTTAAATTGTCACAATGTTTTAGGGAAATAACTTATATGAATTAATCAGGTAACGCCAACTCCAATATCCCAGGCATAGTTCTTGAAAGCATATGATGAAAAAATCTGAATAAAGATTTATGCATGAGAATGTTGTATTTTGAATATAATCTCTATGCTGAAGACACCCAAATTTATATCTCTGGTAAGAACTTGTTCTTTGAATTCCAGATTCATGCATTCAACTGACTACTTCACATCTCCACTTAGATATCAAACTGAAGGATGTGGAAAATGGACATGACCTTGACTCTCAACTTGTTCCTCTACCAATCTGCTTCGTCTCACTAAATGGCATCTCCTTTCTTGCAACTGCTCAAGCCTAAAAACCTGACATCATCCTTGACCCCTTTTATTCTCTCATACACCACATTCAATCTAATAATAAATTCCACACTTAACTTCTCCTTCCCACCTCCATCACCACACTCTGGCCCATGTCATTATGCCCTCCCCGATTTTATATCAGAAGCTTCTCAGTTGGCATTCCTGCCTGTGATTTTCCCCTTTCAGTCTATTTCATCCCAGAAGCAGAGTGATCTTGTTCAAATGCCACATATAATGCTGCTCCAGTGACATCTCAGCTCGTTTAGAGTAGTAGCCAAGCCTGAAAAGCCAAAGAATTTGTCCTCCTGGGATGGCTCAGATTTTATCTCTTATTTCCCTCCTCCTCAGTCAGTGTGAGCTTCTGCTGCCCCTTAAACATGCCAAGCATATGCTTTCTCAGGTCTTGCTTGTACATCCCCTGGAACTGGTCTTTCTCCCTTCCCCAACTCCACCCCATTTCAAGGTGATTTTGTTCCCTTACCTCCTGGAGGTTTTTACCCAGATTTCTTCTCAGTGAGACCTTCTTTAGCCACCTCAACCCAAATGTGTGACCACCCTCTGACACTTTCTCTTACACTTCCCTCCTGTATTTTATTCCCCTCAGCATCCATTTCTGTCTAATGTATCACATGTTACTTTATCATGTTTATTTTTTGTCTCTTCAATTAGTATGTAAGTTCTATGAGGGTAGGGATTTTTGTCAGTGTCTTCTCTGCTATATCCCAGCCCATAAAACAACAGAAAGCCAGGTACATAGAAATAATATGTTAATCATTGAAATAATGCAAAATTACTTACAGTTGTGAAAAATTAAAAAACAATCTTCAACAAACAGTATTCAGTTACCAAGGAACTGGTTTAAAAAACCATGGGCATTTATGGGCTGGAATATAATGTCGAAAAATTTATAGTGATAGAAAATAATATGCTATTATATTAAGTGAAAAGGCTAAATATAAAATAATTTATATGATATAAGGTTATCGTTGGTTGAAGAAGACAGATTGGATGGAAATGTGCTAAAATTCTAACATAAACTGATCTCCATTGTACAGGTAAATTTAATTCTGCTTTATATATTTTTGTGTTCTTTCCAAAATTTTCCAAATATGAGTTGCATTATTTTTTAATCAGAAAAGTATAAAAACAACAAGAACAACAACAAAGCCCCCAGAGTTCTGTACTTATTTTGAAAGGACTGATTAAAAACAAATCTGACTTTGGCTTGGCCTTTGCTTAATCATGTACCTGTTCGTTCTATAATTGCTGCACCTCTTCTATGTGCCAGGCACTGTGGGAAATATAAGACTGAAAAAGACTCTTTCCTGCCTTCAAGGCCTAAATTAAGAGAGCAAGGACACATTCCATTAACTACAAGGGCTCTCAATGCAGGCTGTGATGGATGTTCAAAGAAGTGTCAGACAAGGCAGGGGAAACAGTGATCCCATCTGTCTGAGCTATTGAGAATGAGATCACTCTTATTTAAAACAATTTTCAGTCAAACAGGGGTGCAACCCAGGTAATTACACATTTTGCATGACAGCATATATTTGATGTATCATACTCAATAATCACACTACAGAGCTCTTGAAATGACAAGTAAAATTGGTATTAGTACATAGGCATAACAAATAGGTAATATACTACTCTATCTAAAACCGTAGGGGCATCCATTAATCCTACAACGCCAAGTACTGCTATCAATCAGGCACTATGCTGGGTGCCAAGGATGCAGTGCTGGGCAAGACCCAGTCCCTTTCTTCAAGGGGATAACTGAACTGATTTGGAAACACATAGTCACATGGGAATATTAAATAGCAAGTGGTAAGTGGTACAAAGGGGGGATATGTAGGAGATTTTGGTTATGAAAATCCACTGGAACAACATTTAACCCAGCCTGGGATGGGATTTTCAGTAAAGGAGTCAGGGAAGGCTTTCCAGAGAAGGTGATATTTGAATGGAGAAATAAATACAATTAGGAGTTTAAGAAGGCAAGGGAGAAGTCTTAGCAGTGGGTGGGGAATACTGTATACTTTCTGGAAGAAGAAAGATTATGCACAGGCTAGCTGAGACAGAGAGAGAGGGAGAGAGAGAGAGGGAGAGAGAGAGAGAATGAGGACCTGGAAACAGATAGAACCACAGTGACTTCAGTATGATTGACACCAAGAAGACTACAGGATTGAAAGAAAGAAGGACAAATAGCGAGAGATAACTCTGGGGTTTTCTTTTAATATTAGTTGTATTGTGATGTTGACAATTTGCAACATAAAATACAATGTGAAAATATGTATTAAAAGTGGTTAAATGCTTATGCAACATATTAAACATCTAATTATCTTTTTTAAAGTAATTGAACTCTAAATGTTTGAATTCTAAATGTTTATCCTGTTGGTATTATATACACTTAGGAAATCCCCAACACTTTTTTCTGCAAGCAGAAGGGCCTTTAAAAATCATGAACATGGGCTTCCTGGTGGCGCAGTGGTTGAGAGTCCGCCTGCCGATGCAGGGGACACGGGTTCGTGCCCAACGGGAGAGGCCACAACAGTGAGAGGCCCGCGTACTGAAAAAAAAAAAAAAAATCATGAACATAATACTGTTTCTAATTTTGATTGAGATTTACTTTGTAGAAACTTTTATATAAGCTGATGTCGAGTGTAAACTAGACACTGAGTACATGTTAGTTCTTTACCATCCACCCACCAAGAAGGGAAGTGCATAAGAATAAAAATCCTATTTATTTATAGTTGATTGCATAAGGAAATAGTCTGTTCGTTTACCTTCTGCTAATATGGGAATAATTATTTGTGAACATTATTTATACAGATCATGTGACATTGTCCTTAACTCAGTGTCTTTATAAACCTTACAGTAGACTCAGCCCTATAAGATGCGTCAAAAATAGGACCTGTTTGGAAAGCTTTTGGGCATTAAGGGAAAGATGTGCATTGCATATATCCAGTGCAGTGCATTCTAAACAAGACATTTATATTTAGAATTAATTAGACTCTTAGAGAAACATAGTGATTGTTTATTCAACCCGACGCTTCAAATTATCTCTTTCCATGGCCTTTGAAACCAATCTGTCAAATAATTGTCAAGAGTAATTATTTTATGCTAAACTCCCCATATGAAATTTAAGGATGACAAAACAAATGGTTGTTTTGTTATTACTTGATTGCTAGTCTAAATATATAGTAAGAGGATAATGCTTCCATCATTATATCTATCCCAAGTTGCCTTCAAGTATTTACTTCCCTAAACATAAAAGATAACCTTTAATGCTACTGTCAAGGCCCATGACATTTAACGGTAGAAGAGAAACCAAGCAAGGAAAGACTGCTATTAGCAAAAACGGAAACCAAAACCAGATCTCAGGGAGAATAGCCATGAGAAATAGGTGTGAGTTTCAGGCCAGGTCAAAGCCACAGTCTTGCTTAGAAGGAGCTGGAGTCTAGAAACTGGGCCGGTTATGATTTCAGGAGACATAGGCTACTAAAGCCAACAGCCAAAGAGCTATTAATAATAAGCTCTGAAATAAAGTAAAATATGAAGTTAGAGAATATCATTGCATCTGGGACAAGTGAATTCCATGCTGGGCCTATGTATTTCAATATTAAGTGAGGTAAGGCTTAGATCAGTAATTTTCAACTCTCTGTCTCTGTCTCTTTCTTTCAGCAGGGAAACTCATTTTTTAAACTAAATATTACAGGTATTTAATACATTATATTTAATATGGTTGAAACATAAACCCAGGTGAGCCCAGAGTCCTGCCTTCTCTGCAGCCTCTCACCCTACAGTGGTCCCTGAATCCTTACTAACCCAGGAGTCTAAGGAACACAGCTGAGAAACCCAGGGAGAGCTTCCTTCTGGTTCTCCCCTTGTGCTCTGTGGTTTAGAGAGAGGCCAACACTGAGATGAAGGAGGTTCATAGGTTTGCCTGTTTATGTCAGAAGATGAAGTAGTCTGAAAGATAATGTATAAAATCAGAAGGAGTTTGCCTCTGAATTGAGAAAACAAACAAAAACATGAGACTAGGGAAGCATTAACCTTTTGCAATGTCTTTCCTAAAATGATACATATAATTTATTTCAAAAAAAATCTTTATTTCTCCCTTTCATTAAAAATTACATATAATTTACATAGATGTAAAAAGAGACGCAATCAATAGAATTAGGAATGCTCAAACATTACAAATCAACAATATTGTGCCCTTGTTCCATATCATATATTTTGTTATATTCTGTGGGAAAACATTTATAAAGTTGGACCTGACTCCAAATGATGCTGATACTGCAGTGGCGAAGGCAGGTAGGAAAGAAGAGAAAACCAAAACAAAGTGGAACTGGAGATATAAAGCAGGAGGTGAACTGAAGAAGGAATTGGAAGGAGTCATGCTACTGTCAGGAACCACGCTAGCCTAATCAAACAGTGGGGCTTAGGGAAAAAATACAGACAGTGAGCGATACGCAAAGCAAACTGGAGTGGCAGAATTGCTGTTCTGAGTGATTGGTTAATTGATTAAAAAACCAAACCAGTGTGTGTGCAACAGACTAATCTATTTTATTTTAACACTATCTCTTCTACCCAGCAATGATAAATGTGTTGGGATTGTGTCTACTGATACAGTACCAGCAATGTTCATTCTATTACGTAGAAGGAAATATAGAAAAGAATTTTATATTAACCAGATCTACGACTGTCAACATGGATAAATCTGACACATACACCAAAGGTAAAATAGAAACAGAGAAAAATATCCTACACAATGCCATTTATATACTTAAATACATAGAATTCGGAGCCTCTGACGGGTACTGTGATACACTGTCGAAATGTCCCCTCAAGGAAGGACGAATTGCTCCAACTTCCGGGGATGTTGTGAGCAAATAGCCTCCAGCCATTTGTTAATCCCTTTAGGGATTACCTCAACCACAGAGCACCACCTTGCCCAAGGTCTCACAACCTATGACACATTGAGACTGTGGTATAGAGTCTCAGCCACTTGGCCAATGCAGGACAACTCTGAGGGCCCAGAGCTCCAGAGCTCCTCTTGAAGTTGGCTGAGGCTGCCATGGCCTGCACCCCAGCTGGACTTCTCCCTCTGCTCAGACCTGCTTCCCTTCTACTCTCTTCCATGGGATACTCCCTAATGAACATCCAGTCCATTACATTGTGTCTCAGAGTCTGTTTCCTGGAAAATTCAACCAATGACAGGGTGGAGAGAGAGAAAGGGATTGGGAATAGAACAAAGGGAACAAAAAGTAATGTCTATTTGAAGCAAATACAAATAAAGTTTTTATGCGCTAATTGATAATGATACTGTGCCACTAAATAATGATTATGATTAATCCATTTAAAGGCTCCTAAAAGAAATTGCATAATCTGAGCATAATATTATCATGGAAATTGTATTTTCATTTCAGTTTCCTTATGTAAAGTAAGTGGAAGGCATTATTATTTCCATTAGCTATAAAGAGGAAACTGAAGTTCAAAGAGGTTAAGTCACACAGTTAGTAAATAACAGAGCTTGACCTAAGACTCTGACTCCATATTTTGTGCTCTTATCTAAATTGTCCATGAGATAGTCCCATATTGATAAGTAGGGCAGGAATGCATACAAGTTCAATGAAAATATACAGTTCAGTGGCGTTGTGCCACCATCAGTAAAATCTAGTTTACCTTCTCCATAGATTTGCCTGTTCTGGACATTTCATATAAATGGATTAATACAATATGTGGCCTTTTGTGACTGCCTTTTATCACTCAGCATAGTATTTTCAACGTTCATCCATGTTGTAGCATGTATCAATACTACATTTATTTTTATGGCTCAGTAATACTCCATTGTTTGGATATACCATGTTATTTATCCACTTGTCAGTTGATGGGCATTTAGGTTGTTTCTACCTTTTCTCTATTATGAATAATGCTACTATGAAATCATGCAGAAGTTTCTGTGTTGACCCCATGTTTTCAGTTCCCTTGGATATATATCTGGGAGTGGAACTGCTGGGTCATAAGCTAACTCTATATTTAACATTTGAGGAACTGCCAGACTGTTTTCCAAAGTGGCTGCACTGTTTTAACAATCCCATAAGCAATGTTACGAAGGTTCCAGTTTCTCCACATTCTCACCAACACTTATTATTTCTCTCTTTTATATTTTGGACGTCTCGTAGGCATGACGTAGTTTCTCATTGTGTTTTGATTTGCATTTCTCTAATGATTAATGATTTGAGCATCCTTTTATGTGTCTATTGACTATATATCTTCTTTAGAGAAATATCTATTCAAATCTTTTGTCCAATTTTTAATTGGGCTAGTTTTCTTTTTATTGAATGGTAAGAGTTCTTTGTATGTTCTGTATAGAAGTTCTTTGTCATATATATGATTTGCAAATATTTTATCTTATCCTGTGGGTTTTCTTTTCACTGTATTAGTGGTGTCCTTTGACACAAAAAAGGTTTTTTTTAACTTAACAAAGTCAATTTATCTTTTCAAAAATTTTATTCCTTCTACTTTGTGTGTCATAACTAAGAAATCATTGCCTAACCCAAGATCACGAAAATTTACTCCTGTGTTTTTTTCCTAGGGGTTTTATTGTTTTAGCTCTTACAATTAAATCTAAGATTTGAATTATTTTTGTGTGTGTGGTGTGAGGACTTCAAATTCATTCTTTTGCATGTAGATATCCAGTCGTTCCAGCAACATTTCCTGAATGGCTGTACTTTTCTTTATAAATTATTCTGGCATCCTTGTTCAAATCAAATGTCTCTAAATGTAAGGGTGTATTTCTGAACTCCCAATTCTATTCCATTGATATATATGTCTTTTGTTACACTAGTACTATTATGACTTGATTATTGTAGCTTTGTACTGGGTTTTGAAATTGGAAAAGTGTGAGCTCTCCAACTTGTTTCTTTTTCAAGAAGATTTTGGTTACTTTGGGCCCTTGTATTTTTTTCTCTGGGGGTTTCAGATAAGGGGGTTATGAATTTGAGATCAGCTTGTAAATTCCTGCCCCTGCCGAAAGCTGAGGTATTGAAAATGATTGTGTTGACTCTGTACCTCAATTTATCTCAAAGTATTTTCTCATATGATTTTTTCTTTGATGCACTGGTTATGTAGAAGTGTGTTGTTTGATTTCTGCATATTTATGTATTTCACAGAGATCTAAATGTTCGGACAAAGTATTAAGTGTGTTCTGGGGATGGTGCTTTTAACAGAGTTCCAAAGATGTTCAGATCTCTTTACTGTCTGCTTCCAGATTTTGGCTACCACACCAAGGAGCTGGGAGGAAGGAATGGGAATAGTCCCAAGTGAAAATGTCACAGACCTTCTCTCTTATAGAGATTCAGCAGTTTCTCTTGCATAGATGATTTTTCATTTGTTCTGAGGCTTTGTTAATTACCAGGATTCTGAAATGGTTCATGGAAGTTGTTTTGGTCATATTTTCATTGTTTTAGAGAGTGAGTGAGTTCACAAAGTTCCTCACTGCCATCCTGGAAGTAAATTACCCAGAATAACTCTTTTCACAAAGGGTTTTGAGTCATGGTGGTTTTATCCCCATTTTCAACCAAGTGATTCACAGTCCAGAAATGAAACAGTTTATTTAAGATCAATGCTCCTTGTTTACGACATAGAATTTAACCCAAGTCTTTTGCTCCTTTTCTCTAGTACTGTATTCTTTACACCATATCACAGCTCATTCACTTTACTACTATTTAGTTAAATCTTAGATTCCTTAACCTGGAAGAAATCTCAGAAATAATCAGGTTCTAGCTTCTTATTTTACAGGTGAAAAAAACTGCAGTCCAAAGTGGTAAAGTGCCTTGCAAGAGATTGTATTGCTAGCCACTCTAATATATGCTGTTTGTATTTTATTCCCACTGACGCCAATTGAGTGGTGAGTTAATTAAGAAGTTTGTTAGAGACATAAGGGGACAATTATTATCTTCAAATGAATTCTTTATTCTGATTTGAGTCTCAGTACAGCCACACAAATTTCCTTTATCTAAAATGGTGATGCTCTATTCAGCTACATCATAGATTTATTAGTCTTCTACTGCTGTATAAAAAATTTCCACAAAGTTTGCACCTGAAAGCAATACCCATTTATTACTTCACAGTTCTGTAGTCAGACAAAAAAAAAAAATCAACGTGTTGAAAGGATGCATTCGTATGTGTTACTTGGGGTACTCTTTCAAGCTCATTCAGGTTGTTGTCAGAGTTTAGTTCCTTGCAATTGTAGGAATGAGGTCCCTGTTATCTTTCTGGATTTTAGCTGTGGACTGCTCCCAGTTCTTGCCCCAAAGCCATCAGTGAAAAATCTTCCTCCCATTGAATCCCTCTTACATTTTAAGTCTCTTCAGGAAGAGCTAAGTCCCTTTTAAGGGTGAACTCACCTCTGAATAGGCCAGGATAATATCCTTTTCTAAAATCAGTTGATTTGGGACCATAATTACACCCAAAAATGGTTTCACGGAGGCATGTATATTACTCTTGAACTGGATAGCTGGGAGAAAATGAATGTGCCCAAGGGAGTGGAAATCTTGGGAACCATCTTAAAATTCTAACACAATAGATATGCATTTCTTTTCTTTTATAACAATTTTATTATTTGGCTTTCAGAGAACAGTACTTAGGACCATATGCATTCACTGATAATAGTACATCACCTGATACACGCTCTGGAATTCACTATGCCCAGCTGTCGTTGGGTTTAAGACAGAAAGCTTAAGGTTCAGTCTAGGTTTGATATTAGTAGATAGAAGAGAATCTGCATATCTAGGACACATAGGGGAAACAACGTAAAGCATATATACTATAACATAATATTAAAACACATAATATAAATATAATGCATATTATAATATAAATATATATTTTCCCCATTTTAATCCAATTTAGTCAAATTTAAACCAGTAGTTTTTGTTGATTAGTTAAACATCAGTTGATGAGTTAAAAAAAAAATCAACCCCACCCACAAGAATTTATATTTAGAAACAAATTTCCTTAATAAAATTGTAATAAAAAATGATCTACAAAATTGTGCTTGTAGAAGATGCCAGGTAACAATTACGACCCAAGTCACATTAGCTCTGGACAATTGACTTTTAAGCAGTGCACGGTAAATTATTGTTTAATTAAACATTAGAGCACAATTATCAGGTTGACTATAAGAAGACCGTTTTCTTTTCAAAGATATTTCCAGGGCAAACTACAAATTCCCATTACTGAAAACATTTTTCTTTGTCACTGAAAGAAAATGAAGTTAGAACTTCTCAAATTGCTGAATAGTATTTTCAGTTGAAAAGTATGTTTCTGACACTTACTATACTTTAATCTTTTTCTTCAGAATTACAAAGATCAATCACAATTTTCCTTTGCTTTCAGCATTTTTTATAATTTTTTATAATTTTTATAATTATTTTTGCCCTATAATATTGCTAAATCTTATGACTATGGTACAAGTAAGGACAAAGTTCTTAATTTCATACCTTTCTTTACAGAAGTTATAAATTCCTGCTGCTTCCAAGCAGCATAAGAGAATGATAGTGGACAAATAATATTATAGAAGCACCCTTCTGAAATTTAATTTCCATTTTTAAAGGTTGCTTTTCCTAATTAGGTATGCATGTGGCCAGGGGTTTTTAAAAGTAAAATGATGTTCCTTAAATAGTATCTGAATATTGGTTGAGCAGCATCAGCTGAAGGAGCTGGGGTTCCTCATGAAATTCTAATGAAAATTAACCTCTTCTCATCTTTATCCTTGTAGGACTGTAGTCAAATCTTGGTTGATTGAGGAAATTCTGTTCTATCAGTGAATTAGGTCCATGAACTTATCTAAGTGTTTTAACTCTGAAAATGTGTAATCCAGTAATGACTCCTCTTGATCTTATGTCATGAACATCTGCATATTCCAACATGAGGAATTTTTTCAGGACTCCAACCACCCCACCTTGCGATCACTTGTAGCGTAGTTTATGACCAGTCCTGAAGTTCACAGGACTTTAGAGTCCCAGAAGTTGTCCAGAGGCAATCTACGACTCAGTAATATTGAGGACATGTATTATAGACTATAAAAGTATATGGTATCACTTTATTAAGATAACAGAATAAACCAACACATGAACTGAATATACGGTTGGCCTTCCATATATTTGGGTTCCATGTTCGTGGATTCAACCAAGCCCAGATCAAAACTTTTTTTAAAAATCTGGAAATTTCCAAAAAGCAAGATTGAATATGCTGCATGCCTACAGCTATTTACATAGCATTTACATTGTATTTACAACTATTTATATAGCATTTACATTATATTAGGTATTATGAGTAATCTAAAAATGATGACTCTGCATTACTCATAATACTGAATCTAAGGTCTGAGGATGTGTGTAGGTTATATGCAAATACCATACTGTTTTATATAAGCGACTTGAACATCTGACAATTTTGGTATTCTTGTAGGTCCTAGAACCAATACCCTGCAGATACCAAGGGATGACTGTACCCATCTATGCCCTTTTCTCTTTATAGCACTTAAAGAACAGTTATTGTCTCACAGAATCTAGCCAAAGATAGTCCTCTGCTGCCTCCAGGCATTCTTTTTCACAATGTCCACTAGTGGGAAACAGCTTACCTTACAAGAAATCCATTCTGTTATTAGGTAACTGCTGTTATGAAAACAGTTTCCATTAAATTTACCCAAAATCTAACTTCATCTAACTTATGGCATGGATCTACATGGCTCTTTGGAACCACACATACTTCCAAATCTGTCAAATGTTTGCAGAAAATGTATTAAACATTCATCCCCTGTTTTATTTCTAAGTCCCCAAATCAGTGAAATCTGCCCAAGTTTCTTTTAGTAGAAGTAGGTAACCCAAATAAAACTGACTTCTATTTACTGAGAATCTACTGTGGTCAAGTCAGTGTGCTAGGAAGTGCGGTAGATAAAAAGATGAATAAGTAATATAGTGATATTAAAGGAATTTGCAATTAATTCAGTAAAGTATCTGACTCCGATATTTAAAAAACATTTCCAAGAAGGATGGAAAAAATTAGCTGATGACTCAAACCTAGCAGTGTGTATGGATGCCTTTAGGTTCCATTGAAATCTAATCTATGTATACATTGTGTGGTTTAAAGAGCTGCCTACAAATTTCTAAACTGCATTCTGTTCATAGAGAATTAGGAGTCTTCTTTCTCCAAGCCCAACTTTTCAGCTTTCATAAAAGATGCTGATTCTATTAGCATTGTGAATTTCCAATTAAATAGCATATTTCTTCTGAAGAGTTCAGCCACTCTAGATATTAATAATAACCACCTTTGTAATAAAATACCCACATATACAGACAGAACCATGTAATAATTGTGACTACTTTGGAGAACAGTAGAAGAAGAGCATCATAATTCTTATATTTCAGGTAACAAAATTGAGGAATTTTGAGGTTTATTATAAGAGCATATCATACTCATGTAAGAGATTACATTCATTGTAGCTTCTGTAACTTCACATTTTAAAATTCTGTGCTAATTGTCTCTTTCAGATCAATATGTGCTTTGCAAAGGCTTAGATTAGTACATGTTAAAACAATATTCAGATTGAAATTCAATTTACTCTCCCCAGAAATATCAGTTATGCAGTTTAGTCATTCTGTCAATTAATTAATTCATTCAGTGCTAAGCACTGTGCTAGTAATACAAAAATGAAAGAGATACAGCAAGTTCACTGTTTCATAAGGGAATCAGGAATTATGGGAAATAACCATATTAAAAGCATGTTGGTCAGGACTATAACAGGACTATTAAAGCTGTACCAGTGTCTCAAAAGAAAGACTGGTAAGTCTTGACTGGACCGGTCAGGAAACAAGTCCCCGAGAAAGAAGCACAAAAGATGCAAGATGCAAGCAGAGTTTGCCAAGGAAGAAGGATGCTGAGTCATGTGTGGGCAGCAACTGTGAATATCATATAGTTTTCACTGCTGTATTCCCAGGACCTAGCACCATTCTATGCAGAGAAGAGATTTCAGTAAAAATATTCAGTGAGTATATGATTTCCAGGCAATGAAAATGGCAAAGGCAAAGGCATGGGAGTATGAAACAGTTTGACAGATTCTTAAAAGTGACATTAGCCAAGAATGTCTACAGTATAGAGAGGATGCTAAGGAGGGAGGCAGAAACTCAGCTGTGGGGCGTTTTCCAGGTCACATAGGGTTTCTGGCAGAGATTTTCACCATGTGGTTACTTACTTCCTCAGGCATTTCAACTTGATTGTCTTAACATGGAATGCATGCACAAATTTTAGAAACATATCTCTGCTTTTCCAAGAAAGAAGGAAAGAAAGAAAGGAGGGAGTAAGGGTGGGAGAATATCAAATAAATTGCATTTGTGGTAGGGATTGGCCTAGAAATTGGGAAATAAGATTGAAACCAAGAAATGGTTAGTGGAAATTTTAGCTTCTCTAGAATTTCAAATACTTTTACCAAAACCACCCATATACATGTGTATCCTAGGTGCAACAAAACAAAGCAAAAACCAGTGTGCTTACAGAGAAACTGCAATTTGGAGGTAATATCCTAGTTCTTACTCAGATTCATCCTGCCCTAAGCAGATTGCCACCCCCAGAAATTTGTCATGTATGGAAATTCTGGAGCTGACAATTTTTGAAAAATAGGGCTCAATAAACAAGGATTGATGTGTGTGTTCCTTTTCTTTTTTACATTCATAGTACCAGCATTAATAACCACATTTGTTTTCAAAGCTTTTGAATGTTGTTGATAAAATACTCAAAGTAAAACCAGAACTTTAACTCTAAATCCATGGGAAAAATTCAGTTCCTCTGCCCTTGGGAGGAGAATTATTTTAAAAAGAAGAACAACAACAATAAACTTCACAGTAGACTTTAAAAATTATCATTCCTTAGGCTGAGAACAAAGTACCAAAATTTTGCTGCAAATCAAAGATATATAAATAACACAATAGATTCTTTCTTTTAATCATAGAAAACTTTTATTGCTTTTTTGCCTGAATCAAAAGGAAGTTAATATTAGAATGCTACTTGCAGAGATTCTTTTGTCTGTGCTATGCTTTAAGGCTTAAATAGGAAAGCAAATACAGTCTTATTAACATTCTTCTGTAGAAGATCAATATTAACAGCTTAAATCATCTACAACCCAATTTTCTCCAGAATCTTAGCGATTCCTTCTGAGTTAGGTGCTTAAAGAGGCAGATTAATGACGAGGGGTCCCTAAATTTGGTGATACTGTAAGCACCTAACTCCATAAGTACTTTATAAATTAAGGGTTGGTTATTTGCTTTGCCAAAGAATTCTTCTCATTATAGGAAATTCACCAGAGGGTTTCTTTAATTAGCTAACTCCCTAAGTGCATGTAAAATAGTAGAGAAGAAGGTTCCAAGCCTCATAGCCCCTTTTAGAAGATGATCCTGTTTCTAACTTTTTGATTTAAGTATTGTCTTTTTGTAGATCTCCTGCCTGATCCCTTACATGATCCAAATGCACAGAGATTCTCTGAACATCATGCTAGGCTCTGGGTTAGGTCAAGGAGTAAACAAAGATGAGTGATGCCTGTACCTGCAGTCAAAGAACAGATACACCGCCGCCACCCTCTTTCAGGCAGCCTCATCTAGCTCTGTTGCCAGAATAATGCAGAGAGTGAGTTATTCACATGGGTTTATTGTGCTTATTTTCTGTTAGCAGGGGAAGAAATTATTAACTTATAGAGGAGAAATCTTTGGGTTTAATAGTAGACATCACAAAGAGGTGAGGTAGAGAGCTTTCTAGAAAGAAGATATGCATGAAAAAAGAGGATCCTTATGAATCACGGGGTATGTTCTGACAGCAGTTTAACTGGAAGTAAGGGACAGAAGTGATACAGAGGTGGGACAATGGGATGAGAAGAGGAAGGTAAAGAAATGATAGTGTAGCTTGAGTCCAATGGTAAAGGACCTTGAATGCAATGCTGAAGATACTGTATTTTGCTTTATAGGTAGCAGGTACCATTAAACATTTTCAATAACTGAGTATTGTGATTATATCATGGTTTTCCTCACCAAAACTTGAGTTCTTGCAACAGAGTATAGGAAGTAATTGAGGACAGAGAGAAAACTTTATAAAAGCCCATCTGAAAGAGAATTAACAGACTTGAACTGTGGTGTCAGCATTAAAAAGGGAAGATAAGGAGCAGATTGAAATGCTGTATGAAAAGGAGAAGTGCAGAATTTGCAGACCAACTAGATAGGGATTGTGGAGGAGAGGGAAGAGACCCTCATGCCCTCTGGTCCCGACCACAAGATGACTGGCAACACCACAAACGGGGAAACAGACTAGAGCAGGAGGCGAATTTGATTTTTTTTTGTATTTATCAAAAAGTTTTGTGTTTCTAACCATTTGTTAAACGATCCCTTCTATTTTATACTGTAATAATCCTAAAGAGAATGGTAGAGGTATTGTGATTTTAAAACAACTTAATTATAAAAAATAAGTTTTTGACTATTTTTAAAAATCTAAAATAATTCATTACCTACATGCAGTTAAATTACTTGTTTCCCATTGTTTTGACCATAATGTTGAGATTTCTCTTCCCACTGGGAAATACTGTATTACAAGAGTCCATCACTTGATTCTATTAATTTAACTGTATTTAAGAGTTGGAGAAATCTCTTCTTAATCGGGGTAGAATTTCTCTTCTTGTATATGTCACCTGTTCTCTTTACTTCTCTGACTCTAAGCGAACGTTAATAAGACTGTATTTGCTATTTCAGAATTACCTGGGGTTGGAGGTGGGTAAGAAACACTGCTTCCTGGGCCTCATACCCAGAGACTCTGATTTAATTTTTTAATTATTTTCTATTGGAATAACCAGCAGAAACTGTGGGACTTAAAGTTTTAGTCTTTATTTGGGAGAGAGCTTTACTACTGTCAAACTGTTCTCTAGAAAAGCTCTATTCAGTTACATTCTCAGTAGATTACAAGGGTGCCCAGCTCCTTACCAACAGCAGATTTTACCATCTTTTAAAAAACTTTACCAAGTTGATATTGGAAAAATGTTGCTCAAGTATAATAATTTGCAGTTGTTTGGGAACTAGGTAGCGTTTAATGTATTTTGTACTATTATCCATTTGCATTTCTTTTTCTTTGAATCTCTTCACCTCAAACCTGAACTGTTGGCGGTTGATGTGGGATTTATGGCAACTATTGACGTGCCAGTATGGTGATTCTTCCTTTTGTTCTAATTGAATCATAACATAGCAGTCTTACATCATCTCTTAGCCAAGTTTTAAACATTAGAAGACATGCATTAAGAATTGAACTTATATCTTGACCCCAGGTACCATCCTTAACCCTGCCCTCAACTTAAATAGTTAACGATATGCTTTATTTCAATTAACTCAGAAAATACTAGTCATGGATTTAAACACTTCAAATAAAAATTCTGGAGAAATTAATTTATAAAGGTTAAATTGATTTGTTAACCCTTGTATTACCATTAGGGCTGGTGCTGCTGATAGAAATAAAACTGGTATTTCCATAAAAAAAAATTCTGGAGAAATTATGTACTGCAAAGAGCAAGTGAATTGTCAGTGACTATGTTATAGACTTGTTTATCACTGGAAAATGTCTTGCAAAATTAAGGTAGACCCTTATGAAAAGTTGGGTCTGTTCCTTTTGTGGCCCTAATCTCAAATCACCAACAGTGAGAATCATGAGAAATGAAAGCCTTAGAATTCTATTAAGTGAATTATATGCTGGCAAAGGTATCACAAGTCTGCCTTTGGAATTTGACATTACTGTTGTGTTACTGGGCACTATTATGTTTCTGCTTTCAAGCTCATGAAAACCAAAAGGGGAATATTCCTGGGAAAATTTCCTAAAGCTCCTGCCTCTGTGGGCCTTTGCAATAATACAACCACAATCTGACCATATGTTTCCTTTCAGAATTTTTGATAAGTTTTCAGAGTTGGCTTCAGTTAGTCAGTATTGATAAAAGCTACTAGGTACCTGGCAGAGGTGCCTCGAGATGAGAGGCCAGGAGTTGACCTTCCAGTCAAGGCTGGTTTTAAATTGAACCTCATGACTATCATCTGTCATTCAACCTGGACACTGTTGAAAGTAAAATGGGTATTGAGTTTGCATGAGAATACCAAGCGTAAACCAGGATGGGGCCAGGTGTAGTGAGAGCACTAAGTACAGAATTTTAATTCCCAAAGCGGGGAAAATAAGAATAGAGACTCTTAGGAATTCACATCGAAGCTGGATCCTGGTGGAAGAGTGCGCTAGCCAAATACAGGGAAGGTCAGGACGTCCCAGGAAAGGCCGCAGAGTAGGACTGCTCAGTCCTTGATGACCCTGCCAGGTCGTATCTTATGAAGAGTGGTCATGGGCATTTGATGGCTGGGGTGGGGGAGACCCGAGAGGGGCACACTTTGAAGGGCTTATTGTGCCCAGCTAGGACTCTGATGTCAGTTGACCTACTCTCCCCATACCTTCTTGTTAAAGAAATAATAAAATGTTCAGACAAAAGTCCTGCTGATGTTCCTGAGAAGATCCACAAAAATATTTAAATAGTCAGAAGAACCAGTTAATCCTTGCCCTTTCTCCTGGGTAACATAGAAACATATAGATAGGTAGATAGATAGATAGATATAGATATTGTACATTTATTATAACCATGATATTTAGAAAGACTGTTGACAACAGCAAAAACAACTGGTTTCCTATGATGAGAACAAATTTAGGGATTTTTGCATTTAATATATTGGTTTTAGAAGTGACTTAGTTTAACTTGGTAATTTATTCTTAGTATATATTGTTAAAATAAATGTGTACATTTGTAAGTTTTCTTACTGCTTTGAATTCTTTATAGAACAATGTGGGGTCTAAAACTATAAGTTTTATATAGATATATATATTTTTTATTCCCATGTATTAACTCATTTTATGTAATGCAAATTAACGTTCTGTTTTGTGAGTTTTGAACGAAGTGGTATGGTGAATCATTTTTCCTATAATTTTTAAAACACTAACTCTTTGTTAAAAGCCCAGTGTATTCAAGGTGAAAGTCTTTGTGCCTAAGAATTACTAAATAGTTAAGGAAATGAGGTAAACACAAAAAAAGCAAAAGAACAATTATGTATTTCAATTATACTTTGTGACTGAACTGGAAGAGATTATTAGAAGTTCTGACAGCATATGTACAACTGTCAGAGGAATCACAGGAAAATTGGTGGTGTTACAAAATGGATGACTCTGGAGCAGATAACATTTGACCTTTAATATGGGCCTTGAAAGATGCTTGAAAGATGGGTATAATTTGTATTGGCAAGGAGGAAGGAAGGCTTAGGAAAAAATGGTCTTCTTATTCAGAGAAAGAATGGAAAAAGTAAAATTTCAAAGGCTGTTAAAATAACCTTGTTTATATTCTTCCCTTCCTCTCTCCTTTCCCAAACATTTCATTATTTGGTATCTATGTAGTACTAATTTCCCAGTATTGTCATGCTAAGGGTTGTCAGTGATTGATGATGAGCTATCTAGATTCAGTTCATAAAGGACAAAGCAAACCACTCTAGTGACTGACTTTTTTTCTTAACCTGCTGTGTGTATTTGATATGCCTGCATAATTTATCAAGACACTTCAGAATCTCCACGTCACCTGCTCCTCAGATCAGAAGGTGATTGTGGCTTTGGGTGGATATTAATCAGCCACAGCACTGCCTGGTCAGAAAGAGCAAGTGTCCTAGCCTTTTACCTCATGAGACCTTGTGTCTCCATCCAGCGTAGGTCCCAAGGGAACTGCATTTGGTGGACTGGAGTGGCCGGCGTGCTTCAGGTGAGATGCAAAGGACAATGTTTGACCTGTGTTTAGAAGCCTCTCTTTCTCATAAAGCAACTAATTGTTACTCACAGGAGCACTTTTATTGTTACTTCCTCTTACCATTCTCTGAAAGTTTTATGCTATAAAGAGAAAATGAGGTTACATGCAGAAGTTAGAAATCCATGGGCAAAACTATTTAAACTGCAAATAGCACAAATTTACATATGCATGCTTTCATTTTACTTTCTTCGAACATGAATGCTGATTTAATTAATGAACAATCAGGTTATTATTGGAAGACACTTTCTATGTATGCTCAGAAGGCAGAGATGGCTTTTTTTTTTTTTAGCGGTACGCGGGCCTCTCACTGTTGTGGCCTCTCCCGTTGCGGAGCACAGGCTCCGGACGCGCAGGCCCAGCGGCCATGGCTCACGGGCCTAGCCGCTCCGCGGCATGTGGGATCTTCCCGGACCGGGGCACGAACCCGTGTCCCCTGCATCGGCAGGCGGACTCTCAACCACTGCGCCACCAGGGAAGCCCCCAGCGATGGCTTTTTGATGGTGAATGTGGCTGCCGTCATGAGCAGTGCATATCTGGTCTTCTATTATCAGGTTTCCATTCTGGTTCCCATTATCAGGAAAGCAAAAGCCCCACCGAAGTATAAACATATGTTTTTAGGAGCTAACCCCTCAGTAGAGTTTAGCAAAGAGAATCTGGGAATAGTACCCCAGGTATCCAGAAAAGACATTGATAGAAATGCTTTTACTCTATGAAACGCTAGAGGTGGGAGATAAGCCAAAGAAAAATTTTTGGACTTTATAATTTTTTCTACATTGGGTCCTGCTCTAACATAATTATACAAGCTTCAGTTGCCAAAAACTAAATATGATTAAAAATGGAAAAGACAAGATGTTTGTAGGGAAGATTACAGATACCTGGTGGTAAGGAAAAAAAAGTCAATAAAATGTTTAATTGCTATGAAAAATAACTAATTCTAGAAATGTTTTCGGGCAGTTGTTGAGGAGGCATTTCCTCAGGATTACATGTATCCAATAGTAACTCTTGTTGAATGCAGTTTTCATTTTGATAGATTTTTACTCAATCATATAAAAAATAAGAGCTTCCCTTCTTAATATTTTCCTAATATTTAGAAAAAAGCAGAATCTTCTATAGGCATACATCAACTGGAGACATATTTGAATAGTTTATATTCTATCAACTATTTACAAAGTGTCAAGACTTTGTAAAATATTTTGTACTTTGATGTGATGTTTCTATGTTCCAAATGATTCTTATAGACTTAAAGCTTAAGGCTATACTGTACATGTTCCAAATATTTAGAGGTATTATTTTGTACCACTTGGAGAAATATTACGCTTGAAAGTTTGTGCTTTTATTTCCCAAGATGACTTGGGCAGAGAAGCTTTAAGGTATGGTCTCTTTTAAAAATTTGATCATGGAAGTTTAGGGATCAACAATACCCTTAACTGGAAAAACTGAGACAAAGGAACCTTTAACCTGAGGGGACAAATAGATTGCTGAAGTGTATTTCCTCGGTAGAAGAAATGTCAAAGATTGGTCTAATGAACATCCTTATGTCAAATACTTTACTTCTGTGTATTTTCAAGGATCAC
Organism: Physeter macrocephalus; assembly: GCF_002837175.3. Classification (NCBI taxonomy): domain Eukaryota; kingdom Metazoa; phylum Chordata; class Mammalia; order Artiodactyla; family Physeteridae; genus Physeter; species Physeter macrocephalus. Next base: position 100,770,057 of record NC_041233.1, on the reverse strand, counting down.
AGCTACCTTCGTTTTCCTTTAATAAAACTAGTTATCCTGCGTATAATCCTCCTTTTATTCTTGGGGGGGAAAGAAAAGTCATGAAATTAGAGAAGACGGGCACAGTTTCCTTTCTCAATCAACTTAGATTCCCAAGAAAGTGTTTCCTCTAAAGCCCAGAAGTGTCCAGCAATAGGCCAAGACTAGTAATTACACAGAGGATAGATACAAATGGAAAACACTATTATACACATGGATTACCTCAAAGATGCAAAAAGTTTTAAAATATATTTCTTATGTAAAATGTTATGGCCATCTCTTTAGTCAATAATGTGTTGTGACAGAACAACAATATAATGAAAGTATTTGGGTTTCAAAGTCATCAACAAATCATTTCTTTAAAAGATTTAGATAAGCCATTGATAATTGTTTGGTAAAAGTGTTCTTATATTGTAAGAAACTAAGGCTAAACATTAATGTGTTAATTTCTTCTCCACATAGATGTGATCATACCACTATCTTGTATACTGCCCCACCAGCTCTTACCCTTCAAAACTCAGCATATTTGGTTCTAATTCCAGAAGCGTTTGGTTCTAATTCCAGAAGTCTTCCCTGAAACATACCTTTCACACTGCCAGCACTCCATCAACTCCCTAGACAAAATTAACCATTCATTTTGTTTCTCACAATTCTGTCTATGATTCTCGATTATCATATGTATGATACAGTATATTAATTATTCATTTGAATGGGACTCTCCCCTTTAAAAGACTCTTAACTACTTAGAGCAACGGCCATGCCATTTTTCATTATTGTAACCTCACAACCCAGTACAGTGCCTGCATATTTTGGCTGCTCTTACTAAATGAACATTTGAATGAAAACTTTACATGAATACTATATATATGAAGTTTAACAGTGAGGTCATATGAAATTATTTGATATAAAGCAAACATCAGATATGTAATTGTCCAAAGGCATTGCAAACAAATTTGTTTCTCTGAACACAAAGGGAGATATGATTTAGCCTATATGCAGAAGAGAGCAAATGGGTATATCATCTTGCAAAATCCAAAGTAGGACTGTTTAATAGAATATACTCTTCTCAATGCCTATATAAAAAGAAGTAAAAAAAAAAAAACCTTTAATTTTTCTGTAGTAAAAAAAAAAAACCTTTAATTTTCTGTGTTAAGGTGATTTAAAAATGATAAAGAAAAAAGAGACACATTGCTGTTTTTATTGTGTTTAATTTAAAAATATTTCTATCCTAGGTAAGGGGTAGCAGCTATATAATTTCCAATTTCAACCTCACTTTGTTTTCTCTTTTAACAACTTTACTGAAGCATAATTGCACATATTTAAAATGTAAGCATTGATAAGTTTGAAATAAGTATACATCCAGGAAATAATTACCACTTTCAAAACAGTGCATCTATCTACAACTCACCAAAGATTCCTTGTTCCCTGCCTCTCCCCCACCTATGTGTTAGGCAATCACTAATCTGGTTCCTGTCATGATACATTAGTTGTCATTTTCTAGAATTTTATGTAATAGGAATCATACAGTATTTACTACTTATTGTCTGGCTTCTTTCAGTTAGCACAATTATTTTGAGATTAATCCATGTTGTAGTGTATATCACTAATTTCTCTTTATTGATGACTAGTATCCATTGTGTGGATATACCATAGCTTGTTTATCCATTCACCTGTTGTTTCCAGGTTTTGATTATTGCAATTAAAGTTGCTCTGAAAATTAAGGTAAATGTATTTTTATTGACATATACTTTTATTTTCTTTTGGATAAATAGCTAGGAGTGGAATGGCTAGATCATATGGTTGGTGTGTATTTAACATTTTAAGAAGCTGACAGACTGTCTTCAAAGTGGATTTACCATTTTGCATTCCCACCAGTATTGTGTAAGAGGTGCAGTTCCTCTACATATTCAGCGCTGTTTGCCATGATCAATCTTTTTAATCTAGGTATTCCAGTATATGTGTAGTGATATCTAATTGTGATTTTTTAATTGCATTTCTTTAATAACCAATGATATTAAGCATCTTTCTTTGTGCTTATTTGCCATTCATATACCTTCCCTGGTGAGCTGTTTGTTCAAATATTTTACTAAATTTTTAATTGGGTTGCTGGTTTACTTATTATTGATTTTTGATAGTCATTTATATATTCTGATACACATCCTTTGTGTGATGTAATAATTCTTTCCCATTTTTGTGGTTTGTCTTATTTTTTAACAGAGTCCTTCAAAGACATGTTTTTGACTTTGCTGATGTCCATTTTATCAATTCATTCTTTCATGGATCATAGTTTTGGAATTGTACCTAAGAAATCTTTGCCTGATACAATGTGACATTTTAGCCTATGCTTTCTTTTAGATTTTTTATAGTTTTAGGATTTACATTCAGGTCTGAAATGTAAAAAAAAAAAAAATATATATATATATATATATAACTATATATATATAATTTTTATATACAGTGAGAGAGATCAATCAGAGTTCATTTTCTTGCATACGCCTACCCAGTTGTTCCAACACCATTTATTGAAACGATTATCTTTCTTCCGTGAAAATGCTTTTCCATCTTTGCAAGGGATAGCCATATATGTGTGGGTCTGTCTGGTCTCTCTATTTGTTCCATTCATCAGTATGTCTGTCATTTCTCCAACACAACATTATCTTGATTTTTATAATTTTGTAATATGCTCTGAAACCAAACAGTGTTAGTCCTCCAATTCTTTCCTCTTTTTCAGTGTTATTGTGGTTATTTTAGTACTTTTGTATTTAAACATGAATTTTGAATGATTTTCTCAATTTCTATAGAAAACCCTGCTGGGATATTAACTGACATCGTATTGAAATTGTAGATCCATTTGGAGAGACAATATATTGATGTCTTAACAAGGTATTGAGGTTTCCAACACATGAACACAGGCTATGTCTTCATTTATTTTTTGTCCTTTTTTATTTCTTTGAGAAATATTTTATAGATTGTCTAACATTTTCCATCACGTTTATTCCTAAGAATTTAATAGGCTATCATAGATAGAAGTTTTAGGCTATTGTACATGGAACTTAAAATTTTTATTTTCCAAGTGTTTATTGCTAGTTTATGGAAATTTATGATTTTGTACTTATCCTTTATCCTGCATCTTGCTGAACTCACTTTTTAGTTCTGGTAACTTCTTTGTAGATGCCATCTAATAGTCTAAATGGATGATCATGTTGTCTGGAACAAAGACATTTTTGCTTCTTTTCCAATTTGGATGCTTTCTATTTTTTTATGAAATCACTGCCTAGCACCTTGAGTACAAATGTTGAGTAAAAATGGTGCAAGCAAAATAATTGAACTCATATATGTAGAGAACAGATCGGTGGTTGCCATAGGCAGAGGGTGAGGGGTGGGTGAAGGTCAGAAGGTACAAACTTCCAGTTATAAAATAAATGTCATAGGTCTGTAATGTACAGCATGGTGACTATAATAATAATATTGTATTGTAAATTTGAAAGTTGCTAAGAGAATAGATCTTAAAAGTTCTCATCACAGGAAAAAAATTGTAGCTATGTGTGATGATGGATGTTAACTAGACTTATTGAGGTGATCATTTTGTAATATATACAAATATTGAACTATTGTGTGGTACACCTGAAACAAATATAATGTTAATGTCAATTATATCTCAATTAAAAAAAAAGAAATGGTGAGAACAGACATACTTGACTTACTCTGATTTTAGGGAGAAAGCACTCAGATTTTTTATCATTGAGTATGATATTAGCTCCAGGTTTTATATATATATATATATATATATATATATATATATATATAAATATATATATGCTCACAGAGAAGATAAAAATGTAATCTTTGTTCCAAATTGAGTTAAAAGAAATTAAGAAAAGACATGAAATAACACCATGACACAAAATTAGACATACTCAGAAATTAGACGTAGAACTCAGGAATATATATATATATATATATATATATATATATATATATATATATGTGTGTGTGTGTATCTCTATATATCTATATCTATCTATCTATATATCTATATATGTTCTTTATCAAGTTGAGGATTTTTCTTTCTATTTCTGGTTTGCTGAGGATATATCTGGAATGAATTCTGGATTTTTGTGATTTTTCAGTGTCTAATGAGATGATCACATGATTTTCCTTTCTGTTTTTATTTTTTCTTTGTTAATATGATAGATTACACAGATTCACTTAATTTCACAGTCAACCTTGCATTTCTGTGATGAACCTATCTTAGTTATATTGCATTATCTTTTTTATGTTTTGTTGGATAGATTCAATTTGCTAAAAATGAAAGTAGGGTTTTCGTACCTGTGTTCATGAGGGATGTTGGTCTGCAATCTTCTTTTATTGGAATGGCTTTATCAAGTTTGGGAATTAGAGTAATTTAGACTTAGAGAGTGAATTGGGAAGTAGAACCTCTTCTATTTTCTGGAATTTTGTATAGAATTGACTTTTTTTTTCTTCCTTAAATGTTTGGTAGTATTCACTGGTGAAGCCATATGGGCTTGAAGTTTCTTTTCCTGTGGAGGGATTTTTAGATACAAATTCAATTTTTGAAGTAAATATAGGGCTATTCAAGTTTTCTGTTTCTTCTGGAGTAATTTTTAGCAGTTTGTGTTTTTAAAGAAACTTTACTATTTTTTCCTGGTGGTCAAATTTATTGGTACAAAGGTATAATAATTATTTCCGTTTTAATATCTGTAGAATCTGTAGTGCTATGATCTCATTCTTAATATTGATAATTTATATTTTCATTCTTTTCATTCCTGGTAATTCTGGCTGGGATATATAAATTTATTCATCTCCTCAGAGATCCAGCTTCTTAAAAATTTTTCCATATTATTTGTTTTCTATTTCACTGAATTTCACTCTGATCTTTATTATATCTCTTTCTCTATGTATGCTAGGTTTAATTAACTCTTCCTTGTATCTTGAGGTGAAAGCTGAGAAAATTGATTTACAACCTTTCTTTTTTTCCAACATAAGTGTTTAGTGGATAAAGCATTCCATAAATGTAAATTAAGTAAGTGGTTTGATAGTATTCTAGTCTGCTAAAAGCTAACTGACTTTCTGTCTTCTTGTTCATTCAGTTATTGAGAGAGGAGTATTAACATCTTTGACTGTAATTATGGATTTGTCTACTTCTTCTTGCAATGCCATCAATTTTTGCTTCCTGTATTTTGAAATTCTGTGATTAGGTGCACAGATGTTGAGCATTGTGATGTCTCCAGAGGAACTGTTACTTTTATCCTTATGAAATGGCCATTTTATCTCTGGTAATATTCTTTGCTCTGAAGTCTACTTTGTCTGATATTAATACAGTCATTCCTTACTTCTTTTTATTTATGTTAGCTTGTTATGTCTTTTTTCCATCCATTTATCACTGTGTCTTTATTTTGGAGTCCATTGTTTTAGGAAGCACATAGTTATGTCTTACTTTTTTTTAAAATCTCCTATGACAAATTATTTTCTCTCTGTGTTTTATTTTGGATAGCTTTTATTGTTCCATCATTGAGTTTTTAATCTTTTCTTCTCTATATTTAATCTGTCATTAATTTCACACTGTGAATTTTTAACCTTAAATACTGTAGTTTTCATCTCTAGAAGTTTAATGTGAGTATTTTTTTTAACATCTTCCATGTCTCTACATAAATTGTAGAACATATGGAATACTGTTAAAATGACTGTTTATTTCCTTTTCTGCTAATTCTAACATCTTTGTCAATTATAGGTAAGATTCTGTCGAATGATTTTTCTCATTATAAGTCATAGTTTTCTGCTTTTATGCATGCCTCGTAATTTTTATTAGTTTCCAGACATTGTGAATTTTGCTCTTTGGATGCTGTTTTTTTATATTCTTATAAATGTTATTAGCCTTGTTTAGTATGCAGTTAAGTTACTTGAAAATAGTTTGATCATTTCATCTCCTTTTAAAAGTTGTTAGGCATATCTGGAACAGTACTCAATTTAGGATTATTTATTCCCTACTGATGAGGCAAGGCACTTCTCTGTGTTCCAATCAATATCTGTGAGTCATAAATTTTTCCAGTCTGGCGGAGGGAATAGGCACTTTACCCTAACGTGAGTGCTGGGCACCAAACCTCTTATGTTTTGGATGTTCTTTCCTTAGTGTTGGGTAGTTTCGTGCTATGATTAGGTAACTGCTCATGTGGGAACTCTGCAGATTTCCAGAGCTGTCTCTCTCAAACTTTGTACTGCAAAGTACAGCTGCCTTTTTCACCCCAGACTCTATGTCCCCAACTTAGGGAATCTACTTACTGGGCTTTGTTTGGATATTCTCTGCCTTCACCGTGACCTGGTAAAACTGGCCCTAAATCTCTTCATGTTACAACAACAATTTCTTTCTCACTCATGTTCCGTGTCATCTGAGGATCTCTGCTGCATGTGTGTTCTTCACTCCAATATCTAGGTGAAAGGGGCCCCCAGTATGACAAACAATTTTCATAGTAGGAGGAAAATAGCAAGGCAGATAGAATCAATGACATCGTGGAATTTGAAGCTACTTATATTTTGGTGTCATGTGTGTTATATCCCATTGGAAAAACTGGTCCCAGTAGAGAGACGTGTACTCCTCCCACTGAGGTATTGTAAATCATGTGGCAATGGGAAAGAATATATCATTCTTGTATAGGGAGGGGAAATAATTAGCAGCAATAATATACCTATTCTTGTAACTACTCTTTAAAAGTATGTAAGGAATAAATATAACAACGAATAACAATAAATTGTTTTCCTGTACAGCATTTAAAGGCTTATAATGGAAACAGCATCAAATACTTTTTCTTCCACACTTACTTATCTTTTCAATAGAACCCCTTTAAAATTATCTGAACAAAGAGAAATAAAAGAGAAATACACATTAAGTGAAAATTATGGAACATTCAAAGAATATGTAGATAAAAATCAGAATTGCATCAGTTAAAACTGTGCTGCAGTCTTAACCTGAAGAAACCGTCCAGCAAGGCTAGTTGTGGAGACAGACTTCTGAATTTAAATCTTCATTCTTCTACTTAGAAGCTGGGAAAACCTAGGTATGTCATTTAACATCAATGAGGATGTTCTTTCATCTGTGTAAAGGGATAACAGTAGTACCTGCCTCATAGGGTTGACATAAATACTATAGGAGTTAATATGTTTGAAGCACTTGCTATCTAGCACAAAATAAGTACTTGATGCCTATTTGCTCTTATTATTACAAAATAAAATAATTTTCTGTGAAATCTTACTTTTACCCTAAAATGTTGGGTTAGCCAAAAAGTTCGTTTGGGTTTTTCTATAAGATCTTATAGAAAAAGATCTATAAGATCTTATAGAAAAGATAAGGATGCTAACCCACCTCACGCAACGATGGTCAACTAATCTAAGACAAAGGAGGCAAGGATATAGAATGGAGAAAAGACAGCCTCTTCAATAAATGGTGCTGGGAAAACTGGACAGCTACATGTAAAAGAATGAAATTAGAACACTCCCTAACACCATACACAAAAATAAACTGAAAATGGATTAAAGACCTAAATGTAAGACCAGAGGCTATAAAACTCTTAGAGGAAAACAGGCAGAACACTCTATGACATAAATCACAGCAAGATCCTTTTTGACCCACCTTCTAGAGAAAGGGAAATAAAAACAAAAATAAACAAATGGGACCTAATGAAACTTCAGAGCTT
>NC_041233.1:100736217-100762127 GCF_002837175.3 Physeter macrocephalus | reverse complement strand
AACAGCTCATGCAGCTCAATATTAAAAAAACAAACAACCCAATCAAAAAATGGGCTGAAGACCTAAATAGACATTTCTCCAAAGAAGACATACAGATGGCCAAGAAGCACATGAAAAGCTGCTCAACATCACTAATGATTAGAGAAATGCAAATCAAAACTACAGTGAGGTATCACCTCTCATCAGTTAGAATGGGCATCATCAGAAAATCTGCAGACAACAAATGCTGGAGAGGGTGTGGAGAAAAGGGAACCCTCTTGCACTGTTGGTGGGAATGTAAATGGATACAGCCACTATGGAGAACATTATGGAGGTTCCTTAAAAAACTAAAAATAGAATTACCATATGACCCAGCAATCCCACTACTGGGCATATACCCAGAGAAAACCATAATTCAAAGAGACACATGCACCCCAATGTTCACTGCAGCACTATTTACAATAGCCAGGTCATGGAAGCAACCTAAATGCCCATCGCCAGACAAATGGATAAAGTAGATGTGGTACATATATACAATGATATATTACTTAGCCATAAAAAGGAACACGTGGATGGATCTAGAGACTGTCATACAGAGTGAAGTAAGTTAGAAAGAGAAAAACAAATATCGTATATTAACGCATATATGTGGAACCTAGAAAAATGTTCCAGATGAACTGGTTTGCAGGGCAGAAATTGAGACACAGATGTAGAGAACAAACGTATGGACACCAATGGGGGAAAGTGGTGGGGGGGGGCTGGTGATGGGATGAATTGAGAGATTGGGATTGACATGTATACACTAATATGTATAAAATGATTAACTAATAAGAAACTGCTGTATAAAAAAATAAATAAAATAAAATTCAAAAATTCCAAAAAAAGAGACAAATATGTGGTTAACATTTAAAAAAAAAAAAGAAAAACCCAAGTGAACTTTTTGGCCAACCCAATAATTCTAAATAATATGTAAATTATGTATGTATATATATCATATAAATATAACTTGCAAATTATAAAACATAAATAATATATATTTGTAAATAATATATATCATTTATGTGATATATATTCCATTGGGATACAAACAAAACAAACTTCCCCAATAATATAAAACTTTCTTCACTTCCTAAAATTTATCTTATTTGGGGCATAATACAACTGTTCATTGGAAAATGGATGATATTTGGGCAGCCTTCTGTTGAACAGAACTAAGGTTAGGCTAGGAACACAAGTAATGTTGATTTTGATGAGGCTTAACAGTTGATAAGGCAATATGAGAATAATAAGCTAAGTCTACTATCTATGAATATTTCTTAAATTCTTAGAAGTGTTTCATAAATACCATATTCAGTCATCTCTTTGTAGTATTTGATTTTCAGTGTTTTTTTTTCACAATTATGTTCTGTTAATTAGGATATGCTGTGTGTGTATATATATTCAAATTTCTCTATCTCTAAACAAAGACACATTTATTACTTACACATATGTCTTTTTTATTCTAACTGATACAATTTTTAAAATTTGACTTTAGAAGAAGCAGGAATATTTAGTGTTAGGTTTCCATGAATGAATGGACAGAATGATTAAAGGGCGTTTAGTAAACCCTTAACCACGTGCCACACACTCCACAAGGTATGTGTATAGACCCTAAGTCATTTTCACATAACAGATATGTAGAATTATAATCAGTCTGTCTTGATTTTACCATTTACATATAAGACAGTAAATCAGAAACAATAAAACAATAGTTTTGAGAATGTACTTGTGGGTAATGTTTTAAACTCTTTGCATAAATAAAAAAGGCTTAAACTGCTTTTCTTGTTGAAAATATCTACGTACATAGAAAATTATTGTTCTGATAACTTGGAAGAAAATAACTACCACTGGTGGGTGAAAGAAATGCAAGAAATCTCAGAGTCTCCCTGGGAACCTCTCTCTTCCAAATTGCCAACCTGAACTGCTAAAATACCCTTTTCTCCCTGAAAGGTCTTCATTTATCCTTTGTGGGCTTTTTCAAGTCAGCTGTACAAACTGCAAGCATAACAGTCTTTTCAAGATGCAAATTTGATCATGTTACTTCTTGGGCTTATACATTTCAAAAGTTTCTGGTTTCTCTTTCCATAAAGAGAAAAAGCAGTTCTTAAATAGCTGTATTAGTCAGGATTCTCCAGAGAAACAGAACCAAAAAGGTGTGTGTGAGTGTGTGTGTGTGTGTGTGTGTGTGTGTGTGTGTGTGTGTGTGTAAAGAAATGTATTATAAGGAATTGGCTCATAAGATTATGGAGGCTGACAATTTCAGACTCAGAAGAGCTGAGGGTGCAAATTCTAGTCCAAGTCTGAGTTCAAGAGCTAGGAGAGTTGATGGTAGAAATTCCAGTTTTAGTCCAAGTCTGAAGGCAGCAGAAGAGTGATAGCCCAACTCGAAGACAGGCAGAGAGAGTGAACTCTCTCTTACTCCACCTTCTTCAGAGGATTGGGTGATACTGACCCACAGTGAGGAGGGCAATCTACTCTACTCATTCTGCCAATTCAAATGTTAACCTTATCCAGAAATATCCTCACAGACACACCCAGAATAACATTTAACCTAATATCAGAACACCAAAGAGCCTGGTACCTGGTGGCCCAGTCACCTTGACACAAAAAAATTATTCACTACCACAAGCTTATGAGCACTGTGTATTGTAGACCTTGCCTGGCTCCATCTCATCCTATATGACTCTGCCCTGTGTCCTGTGTCCCTGTTAAGTAAACTTTCTTCCTTCCTTTTTAAAATAACTTCTCACCTGCCCATGTTATTTGCTCATATTTGGCCCTCTAAAACTCATCATCTGTTTTTTGGATTTTTTTTGTTTTAACTTATCCTTCAGATGTCAGTTCGGGTATCATCAATTCAGGAAAATATTTCGCTGCTCTCAGTTTGCCTCTTCCAACTCCATTTTCTTCAGAACGTTTATCCTCATATGTAATTATCCACTGACAAAAGTTCCATGGCTGACTCCTTATCACTTTTGTCTTACCGTATTACTAGAGTCTCCTGCAGGGTCTGACACAAAGTGGATGCTTAGCAGCTATTTGCTAAATGAAAAAAATTGTCTTCGCACACCCACACCCACACCCAGGTAATTCAGACCTGGAATGAAGGACTGGTCATGAAAGTGGACCCTGACATGAAAATCAGAACAATGCAAAGAGCCCTTGGTTGTGTGTTAGGAGGTTCAGTTCTTGGTTGTCCCCTTAACATTGACCTTTTGATTTGAATAAGAAAAAATTTGTCCAGCTCTCAATTTTCCTCACTTGTAGGATGAGAACCCTGGACAAAATGATTTTGGAAATCCCTTAATAGTCTTTGATTTTAGGACAATTTTCAATTGATTATTTGTGTTTTCTTTATCCATTTTACATGAGCTTGCTTTTTCCATACCACCCACAATGTAAGTCTTAGCCATTGACATTAAAATTCCAAGAATTTTTTAAAGGTGGAAGAAATGACTATTATATGATATGAAACTTTTATTTTTTTCTGGAGACCTACTATTTACAGTTTTCCCAAGCTACTACATTTCCTGCTCCAGTAGCTGAAACTTGCCACTGACCAATCATGTAATTATGTGGAGAGTGGAATTCTCAGAAAGAATAGAATTTTAGTTTTTTAAATGCCATGAATATGAATTCTCCCATTAGAATATTTGCAGAAATGCAAGGCAAAATCCAATTAATAATTCTAGATAGTAGACTTTTATAACTGTTTGTCTCTTTCATTAGGTTAGCATGTAAGCCTTTTTTTGAGCTTGTGCTTGTAAATATAGTAGAAGAGAATAATCTATTTGCATAGCTCTTTAGTTTGCATTTGAAGATTATAAAACATTCTTTTTATTATTCTTTCAAATATTTTATTATTATTTGAAGAGTCAGTCAAGACATAGCATAACATTAATCTCTCTTTCTAGCAGCAATACTTATTTTTTATTTATTTTTTATTGAAATATAGTTGATTTGCAATATTGTGCCTGTCTCCCAGCATGCAATATTTAAAGTGAAGAAATCCAATTTGTAACCTGGTTTTCTTTTTGTTCTTCTTACTCCCTATTCTTAATAGTGTTAGAATGGATTCAGTTCTCCATTATCCTGCTCTAGGACCTCAGGCAAAATATTTGTATTCTCTGGTAATATTTCTTCATTTATAAGATGGAAATAGTAAGACTAACTTCATAGAAATGATGGGAAGATTAAGTTAACCTTCTTGATACAACACCTAAAATACAGGTGTTATATATCTCTATATAGATGTCCCCGGTGCAATAATTACTGTTACAGAATTGATATCTTACTACCAAATGTAAATGCACAAAAATGACACATCAACATATTTGACATTTTTTAGAGTCTTATAAGGCTAAGGTAAAAATAAGTTTAAGATATATTCTAAACAAATCCCCTCCTTTTATAGATGAAACTAAGTTCTGTGAAGATTAAACAGCTTATGAAAGATAATTCCTGACAAGAAGATATGATTTAGGTCTCCTTAATTTATGCGTCATGCTATACTTCTAAGTGACCTAAAGATAGTTCTCAGTAAAGGAGACAGGCTTGTTTTAGAGAAAGAAGACTGGATTGCTTTGACATTGATTCTGATCATCTTCTCCATTAGCCCCAGTTACCTGGATACAGAATTTTAATGGGCAGTATCAGAAATAATGTTTTCTAGAATTTGATAAAGCACTATGTACTGTGGTTTTTACTAGCTCTAGCATCATATATATTATATTTCTTAAAATTGTTTTCTTACTACCACTGAAGCATGATTACTTCAAATTCAAATAATGTCTTTAATGTCTCAAACGGATATTTCCTTTTTGAATTTTAATATTGCTCTATCTAATACCTATCCCTTAAAATATAATAGTTGGCAAGAGACTTTCCTGATCATTCTGATCAATAGTCAATTCTCTTGTGTTTAAAAATACTTTAAGCACAAGTAGTCTTTTCTTCACTTTCAAGCAGATAATTATATTCAAGTCATATCAACAAACTTCACTGGGCATTTACTATACTTAGGGCTCACTTGTTTGTCAAGGTGTGTTTCATTAATTCAGATCTTTACAAAATGTGAGCAGTGCAGGTCTAATAGTGGTGTTTGGTTCCTTTGCATCAGTGCTGAAGTGCAAAGCACATGAATCTTTAAAAGATGTGAAAAATCGAAGGACTCATACCATGCCCTTTGCTTTGGGAGTACTCACTGGCTCAGCTGATTGCTTGGCAGTGATTCAGTAAGAGTGAATGGGATGGAGGAAGAAGCTACTTCTCTTTAGCAGTAACTGGGGCTTTATCCAATTCCTCACTAAAGTAATCAGGGCTCCTGGGGGGTTAACATCCTTGAGCCCTGGGATAGGAAGAAGACAGATAGGTATTGAGAGTATTCATGACAATCACTATAGATTGAAAAAGGATTTTCAAAAATAGTATAATGTTTGAGTTTGCTACACAATTGGTTTGAAGAGAAAGCAGACATACAGGACAGCTATCAATGACAAGATAGTAGGCCAAGATAATAAGGAAGAGTCAGAAAATGTGGAAAATGCTTAACTTGAAAACTTGGATAAGCAGCCTCCTTTGTGAAGTTGTCAAGCAACATTGTAAGAAGTAGACGAAGAATAGGATGCACACTGTTTTTGAAAGCATACTGTAAATTATTAAATGGGTGGTGATATAACATGTGAAACTAATAAATAGATGAGAATGTTCCTGACTTGACTGAAGGGGACTCTCCAGTGGAGAATGAAAATATGTAAGAGTATGAATCCTCCATGACACAGATGTAATATTGGTACCACTACAAGAGTCATTGTAAAATAGTAGGAACTTTTTCTATGTATATATTGTAAGGTATTGTACATTCTAGTTTGCAGTATTATATACCAAACATTTAAATGCATCCAAGTTTCCCAGTTTCATATTTTATGCTTTATAAGAAATTATGACACTCAAGTGGTTGACAGTGGTTGCCCCTTTTCCACACTGTCAGCTTTGAGAGAGGTGGTAAGAGTGATAGCTCACTCCAACGGCAGAGAATGGATTGAGAAGAGGCTGAATAGGTAAAATAAGCATTGCTAGTAGCATGCTAATCATTTCAGTGGCTGTATTTGTGCCACCAAAAATTAAGGCTTTCATTAAAGTCCCTAATAAATTTTAGGACTATGTCTGTAGCTAAGCCTTTACGGTCTATAGGTAACTGCTAATATCGAAGCTATAAATGATCAGTGGAAACTGTACTCTAAGTATTCCTTCCTCCTCATCTGTCCAGCCGCTGATGCCTTGCACACATTCATCCTTTTCAACCCTTGCCAAGTAGATGAATGCAAGTAAATAGGCTAGAATAGATGAATTAATAGGTACATAAATGAATGACTGCTGTTGTCTTAATCAAGATTCTTTTGGTTTTTTAAATAATGGATACCAAATTGAGATGGCTTAAGCCAAAGGGTTATTCTTGGAATTCTAATAACTCAATAATTCTTTGAGTTATTAGAATTAACTCAGAATATCAGAGGAAATGTTTAAAAAAGTAAAGCTTTAAGAAGGATGGAAATCAGCGTATCGCTGGGTGAATGGATCTTTAAGACAAGGCATTCATTGTAACATGGTGGATCGCATAAGAAAAGTGTTTACTACACTGTATCATGCAGATAAGTGAAAAATAATGTATTGTAAAAACAAATATGCATTCTATGGCCATAAATACACAGGTACTTTGATGACTCTCAACTTAACATCTTTATTTTAACCTCTCTCCTGAACTCGACTTATAAATCCAACTGCCTACTTCACATCTATAATTGGATGTCTCAGAGACACCTCAAAATTAATATTTCTCAACAGAGTTCTTACACATGCCCCCACAAATGGATCCTCTACTAATATTTACTCTCACAGTAAGTGGAACCTCTGTTTACCCAACTACTCATGCATAAAACTTGGAGTTGTTATCGACATTTCTCTCTCACAACCCCATATCAAATATTGTTAACCTCTGCTTTCAAAATGTCATTGAACTATGACTTCGCCACATTTTCATCATTACCATACTAATCTGTTCTGAGCGGCAGTCAGTTCTCAGGTAGATTACTGCATGAGTCTGTTGGCTCTTGATGAATTTAGTCTCCCACACCCCACACCCCACACCCCACAGACCCTTGACAGTCAGTCCTCTTCAGGATTATTCCTCCAAAATAAAATCAGTCTTTCTTTCTTTTTTTTCTTAAATTCCACCAGGATCTTTCTTTACTTGGTCTGCCTATTTCCTGGCCACCTTTCAGAGACTTCTGTATCACTTCGTTCGCTCTGTCCCAGCAGTGTTGACTTGGATTCATTGGTGTAAGGCTCTGGCATCTATCCTGAAGAACTGTTTATGTGATGGTCAGTCAGGTGTAACCACAAGTGGAGACACAGGAGACACAAGAAAACAAAGTTTGTTATACTCGCAGGTCCTAGAGATGGGGTTACCACATGCCATACAATGTCACAGAGACGTGCCAGGTTTTAGTCAGGTGCTAGAAGACAGGAGTAAGGGGAAAGCTTAGGACCTTTATTGGGGTTTTCACAGGCAGACAATACAGAGCAGGGCAAACAGGTTACGATTGGGATTGGCTAGTTTGAATAATTTCAGAGGATTTTAAACTATAGGAGTGGTCGCTAGATACCTGGTACTTGGCCCTAGGGATGATTTGGGCAGAGGAGTTTTGCCTGCAGGGATGCAAGGGCCAGATAGAAGAGGTAAGGCTATGAATTGGTTCATTTGCATATCAAAGGTGATGCCTCCTGCTGAGTCATTTGCTTTCTCTAAGGATTGGCTAGCCCCAGGAGGGACCGTCTCTCCCCAACCGAAAAGGATTTTTTAAGATTTAAAACATTATAATACACAAAAAATTTAAAAATATAGAATACAAGAGCACAGATTCTTCTACATTCAAATGAGGGAAGAGAGGGTGGGGTGCACACCTCTTTTTTTTTTATGATTTAGGCCAGGATGTGTCACTTATCCGTTTGTTTGTTTTTTTAATAGATCTTTATTGGAGTATAATTGCTTCACAATACTGTGTTAGTTTCTGTTGCACAACAAAGTGATTCAGCCATATGCAAACACATGTCCCCATATCTCTTCCCTCTTGAGCCTCCCTCCCATCCTCCCTATCCCACCCCTTTGGGTCATTGCAAAGCACCGAGCTGATCTCCCTGTGCTATGCTGCTGCTTCCCACCAGCCAACTATTTTACATTCGGTAGTGTATGTACGTCGATGCTACTCTCATTTCGCCCCAGCTTTGCCCTCCCACCCCATATGTATCAGTTTTGCTTACATCTTATTTTCAAGAATTAGCCACAAGGACACAGATGTAAAGGATGCTGGGAAATGTAGTCCACGGATGGGCAGCCAATTCCCAGAAACACGTCTACATTCTGGAAGGGGAGCACTTGAATCTTGGAATCTTGGGTGGAGCCCCCATGCCTGATTAACCTTCCTGCTATTTCTTTAAAACACTAGGAATGTTCTCTTGTTGGTCATTTTATTTGACATTTCTTTTGTTGGGAACACTTTTCTCAGACCTCTTCATGGCTCATTTCTTCACCTTATTCTGTTCTTGTTTAAACATCACCTATTCACAATGGTTTTTTTGACCACCCGCTATAGCTCAATAGCACCTGACTCTAACTGATGCTGTAGCACATATTTACTGTTTATTTTCTCTGTCCCCAAGAGAAAGTAAATTCCACAATTGCAAAGATGACCTGTTTTATTTCCTGCCTTATCCTCAGTGCCAAAACCAGTGTCTAGTAAATTCTGGGAGCTAAAAATATTTAAATTGAGAGCTTTGAAAATTAAGAAAAGAATGATTATTTTACATAGGGAAGGAAGTATAAATTCTTTGAACAAACATGCAAGGACTGATATAGTCTCAGAAGTGGGAAGTATGTATTCTAATCTCAGGCTGTACAAGTGGGTTCATACGAGATGCCATTCTGGACTGTGGATATTATTGTCCATAGAAGTAGTAGCCATACAATATTTTTGAGCAGGAAATTACATAATTTAATTTGTTATCCAGAAAAGTCACTGTGAGTGTGGTTTGAATGCACAGAGGGAGAGAAGAGAGGCTGGAAGAAGGGATACAGGGACTTGTATAGAAAAGGAAAGGAAAATGTATTATAACACCTCAATTTTCCAGACAGGATACTGAGGATTTAATAATGGTCCCTACCTTAATATGGACTCCCAACAATCTTGTGACATAGTCATTATTTCCCTTTCTTTTAAAGGTAAGGGTAACACATTTCAGAAAATAAGTAATTTGCTCAAGATTATAGAGTTAATAATTGGCTCAGATCTGTGTGCCTATAAATTGAATTTTTGTTTTTAGGAATTAGGGCAAACAGTGCAACAGATCCTACCAAGGTTAAGAGGGCCTATTTATCAGTGTCAGTTGATGATGGGGTGGGAGGTGAATTGTGGGTGAGGCAGTGGAAAGGATGGGGTGAAGAGTTAACGGCACTTGATGGTATTAATCAAGATAGAGGGCTTACGGGAGGAATAGATTCACCAAGGAAAGCAGGGATGACTTCAGCTGCCTTGCTTTGGGTCTCAAATTCTGAGCAACTTATTTTGTGCTTATGTGTAGCAAAGTATTGGAAGTTTGATTCCAACTACTAATTTACAGATGAAGATTAGTTAACAGCTTTATTCCGCAAGCCTTAGTTTCACAAATTATTATTTTTAAGATTTTGTGATTAATAGTCCTACCAAAAACATTTCCCAGCAATGGACACATAAAGAAATCTCCCATTGGACTGGGAATCATTGGCTTTTGGCCTCAGCACTGTAAATACTTTCACACAGTCAGCTTTAACAAGAATCACAGAGATTCTGTGATGAGGCCAAGCACAGGTTGGCTGAAGAACTGCAAACTAAGTAATGATAAATGGTGGGATATCAAATCAGAACAGGTGTCTAGTGGGAGGCCTCGAGGATTGGTACTGGGCCCAGACTTAAATTTAACACTCTCGTCAATGAACCGGAAAAGCAGGTAAAGCAGTATGTCAAGCTTGAAGAGATGCTGTAAAAAGCAGAGGGGAATGCAATCACCTGCAGACACCTTGAATTCCAAAATACAGTCTAGTTTCAAGTGAATGGGGAGAAAACAGTTATGCACTTTGGAGCTCTATTTAATTAGATGTATAGAACTGGAAAGTAAGTAACGAAATATACAGGTCATCATTTGGATTAGTATTTTTCAACTTTTTAATACATAAAAGACATAAAAGCATTTCTGTGGAACCCTCGTGTAAAAGGAGGGGTCAGCTTGTTCAGGAAATGACTGATTTCAGCTGCCACAGGCTATGTCTAGCTGCTCAAGCATTGAGAAAATAGACATATCCCCACACCTGTCACCCATTCAAGGAAAAATGTGCGGGTGCTCTAGGAAAAATCCATTTTGGGGGCCAATCTCTTAGGAAGCTAATTCCTTTGATTAGATATGGAAATACACCTGTTCAGGAGGGAAGAATAAAATTTGGGGCCTTTTAACTTCATATTAATTTTAGAAAGATGTTTCAGAGCCACCAGCAGAGACACCTCAGTTGTCTCAGAGGGCAATTGGGGAGATAGGTTAAAGAGGAGAATTTATTTTTATTTGCTTCTTCGTTATTGTATTTCCTCTGAAGATGTTGCTAAAAATCAGGGAGAGGGAGGGGCCCCTTTTTGTAGGCAATCCAGTCCTGGGCACTGCGAGACAATGACTTGCCCAGGCTCCTGTGTGGTGGGACTGGCAGAGATACAACCAGAATCTAGGTTCCTTGACCACCTGGTTCTATGCTCTTTCCATTTTATCAAGGAAGGTATGATCTGAAAACATTCTGTTTGCTTCCCTATGTTTCCTGGATCCTTCACAATTAATTGGGGCCATGTGACAAACGTGGGTCAATGAAATGGGAGCAGAGGTTGTCTAGAATGAGACCATGAAAGGCTCATAAAATAGTTTCCAGTTTCTCTCTTCCCCTTGCTATGAGGAATAGCATCTTTCCAGATGGGGAATTGTTTTACAGCCTGAATCCCTGAGCAACTATGTGTAGAAAAGAATTTGTGCAATCTGTGATGAAAAATAAACCTTTGTGGTGCTTAGGAATTGATTTGTTAATTCAGTATTATTCAGCCTATTTTGGCTGATACGGTATGAGTAACCAAAGAAGGAAGTAAAATGACCCTAATGATATAAACAAAATGGCTAAATTCAAACATTATAAGTATTTCACACAACTTAAATCCGTGGAATCTATCCAAGTTAAAATCATTTATTTATTGACATCAGGGATTTCTTTAAGGAAGGACATAATTGTTCTGTAAAATACCAATAAGTATTTACATTAATGTCTTAAGAGTCATGAGTCTTAAAAAATTTAAACTCAACTTATTTATATTTTCAGTCTTAGTAAATTTCCTTTCATTTGTCCAATTTCCTAATAAGACACAATTTTAGTGTTTTGGAAATTATTGAAGAAGGCTATGTTCATTTTCAAAGTAGCCTTCCCAGTATTTTTAGGTGAGGCTAAATACATACTTTCCTCACCTTTTCTCCCCCAAACTGTTGACTTTTAATTTTTTGTAGTCATTCTTGGATAGGAGAATCCATTCATTTGATTTGATTTAATTTAATGCTTTTTTTTTTTTTTCTGAACCATACCAAACTCCAGCATATCTCCTGTTTTCCTAGACCTCAAGACTCCTACTCATCTCTTCTCTTTGGAGTTTATTCCCCTTCTTCAGCCCCTTTTGGTACCTCTCTCTATTCCAGGAGAGTGGAATGCAGCTGCCTGAGTGAACTCTTCCCTTTTGCTCCATCTACAAGGACATTCGCACTTCGTAGTTTATTCACGTTAACTGAGAATCAACTGAAAATCTGAGGTATTGAGGGTATTCTCCCTTTCAAATCATGTACTAAAATAAGTGAGATCGATCCTAGCAAGAATGTCAATTCACAGAATTGCCCAGAAATTTCAACCTCATGTTTCTTGTACCTGTGCCAACTGGTCAGAAATATTCACTTAAAGTAGATTATAAACAGGAACCTACAGGCAAGATGCAGCCATAGGTTTGTATTGTTTGGTCCTTTCAGAGTTTTAATAAAATGTGAATTCGAGTGCCTTGAATTTTCCCTCTCCAGTTGACTTCATCCTCCACTGCCTGCAGCTATTTCAGTCATAAGTGACACTCTGTTGATACTTGAATTTATGATCTCTACCTAAACCCACCACACTGCTACCTTTTTATTTAATGTCATTGATGTGAGCTCATTATACTTTGCTATATTAATATACTTTTTTTTTTTACATTAACTAAGAAAGAAAACATAGGAGGAGTTGCAGTTTGGGATAGTGGGGAAAATAATATTTTCAGTTTGGGACTGTGCTAATTCGAGGCTGTTTGTTGGTCTTGTAGGTGAATATATACAACAAAGAGTCTAAGGCTCACAAGACCAAACAGAATGCAGACCAAAACTTGGGGTCTATAAGCATATGAACCATAGTTAACAATTCAGAGTAGGAAGATATTGGTCCAGGAGAATCGATGGAATGAGAAGGGCAGTGTTAAGACGGATGCCTGGAGAATGCCTCTGCACATTAAAGGGTTCATGTAGAAGATATTTGGGGACAAGGAGATCCGGGAAAAATAGGTTCAAAGAAGCACAAATGATCACACATATTAATGATCAATCTTGCCCCAAATAGCAGGAACATTTGTTAATAAGGTCTGAAAAGCAAAGGTCTTTAGGATTTAGGTCTTGCTAGACAAGTAGGATGTGAAAACAGGATGCAATTTATACATGGTGTTGGTCTTGACAAGGTGAGTAAACAAATGGAGTCTTTAAAAATGCAAATGGTCTTTGTTAGGGGAGTTAGGACATGTGAGAATTAGGAGATTATATTGAGACTAAGAATTCTGGATTTTAAGATTTATTATACAGAAAAATTTCAAGTGATGACAAGGTATATTTGGTTTTTGGTATGGGTGAGTAGACATGAGGGTTCTTGAACTTTAGGAAAGTAAGAGTCTGAGTTTCTGTTAGGTGCTAGATGGGTCATTCACAGTAATTTTGAGGTTGCTTGCGATGGTAACAGAGCCTAAAAAGGCAAAACATTATAACCCAGGAGTCATACATTTCAGTGATCATTAGGAAATACGAAGAGCTCAGTAGATGAAAAGAGTGAATAGATGACGAGATAAATAAGGACAGGGGAACAGTGTATGCAGCATCAGGAACTTTCCTCTACAGCAAGAGTATGAAGGAGCATTCTGCAGCGAGACTGAGTGTGCAAAGTGTAATGAAGCACTGCGTGATCCTTGGGAGGGGCGAGGAAACCAAGGACACTGTGGAGTGTGGGAAGCACTAGCACTTCAGGTCGTGAAATGGGTACAGTTTTTAGTATGAATTTGAGGAATAGTGACGTCATCTGACCTTCAGTTTCTATGTCAGTCCCTGGTATCAATCGTGAATTTAGGCATAGTCGTATTAAAAATAATTGTGATATATGTATATTGGTCTTAGGACTGAAATTAATAAATGTTAACACAGAGAAACTTCTTCTTTGTTCTATTGGTAGATGCGTTTTGTTTATTCAGTACATTTAGCTAATCAAATGAGTCAGGAGGATATATGTCAGGGAGGCTATACAGAGCCTATAATTATTTTATTAGTAGACTTCCTCTGTTGGTGAATTCAGTATTGCTAAACTTTCCTCTGACTTTTATATGGTTTATTCTTATATTTCTTATATTCACCTCATGGTCTAAGAGCCATGAACTGAAGCAGAGTAACTTATAACTAAGAAATTAATGTCTTGAAAAATTTTGTTCATTTAAATTCATTTCCGTTGTTTGCTTTTCATGATATATCATTTGCATATTTACTTATATTGATAAACAAAAAATTGGGTTTTATAATTAGCTATATGCCTACACATGAAAGAAAAAAATTGACTAACCGATGATTATAGCATTGAACTCTCTGACTAATCGGTAAGGTCTGAGGTACCTGTATTAGGTACTGGTAACACATAATTTTAGCTAATTTTCAGAGTATTTAAAAAATGTCTGATTATGTGTTTCCTAGCCTAACAGGAGCACAAGAACAAGTAGAAAGATGTTGAACAGGTGCTATAGAGCTGTGTCATCCAATCCCATAACCAGTCACGTGTGGCTATTGAGCATTTGAAATGTAGCTGGACTGAACTGAGATATGCTAAAAGTGTAAAATTTACACTGGATTTTAAAGAATTAATATGAACAAAGGAAGTAAAATATTTTATTAAAAATTTTTAAAATACTGATTATACATTGAAATAATTGAAATATGCTTGACATATTGTTAAATAAAATACGTTATTAAAATTAATTTCATCAGCTTCTTTTAATTTTTTTAATGAGACCTTAAGAGTGTGAGTTTCAATTCAATTCAAATTTTAATTTGAATTTCAATTCAAATTCAAACTCACATACCTGGCTTGTATTATATTTTTATTTGACAGTGCTGCTAGAGAGGGTGAACTAAAACCAAATATTGGCTTTAATGGATTAAATGGACTTTGTGTTTCCTTTGATAGGAATATGTTATTTATGCACACACCACTCTGAGTGAAGTCTTGAAAATCTCCTATATACTTTCCTACATAATACCAGTTTTCCTCTCTAATATCACACATAATATCACAGATTATCATGTGATATTCTAGATCACCTTCAATTGTGAAGGAATCTTCACCTGTCTTTCTCCCCCATCTGCCTGGAAGCCTCATGCCAAATGGGATCGCTTTGCACTATTACTGATGAAATAGCTTGAACAGGAAGAGATAGCCCAAATTTGCCTACTTATCCTGCTGTGGTGGTAGCAGTAATTGTTGCCCAGGTAGTAAAAACTGAGGAATGCCCTACTGGAGTCTAATATTACTATGACATTTAAAGATAAAATGCTGGCATAGCTGCAACAGTGTCTGAATATTCCAGAGAGATTTACTTCTGTCAGAAACACTGACAGAGGGATATTTTCTTCATAAAGATCTTATTCCCACTTTTCCATTTCTAAATAGATGTAGTTCTATTTTTTTAAAGTAGGTAGTTATGAACCATGTGCAAAAGATATCATACAAATTGAAGAATTGGCAAATGTTATAACAATTTGGCAAATTTTACTTTTACCATTTTCCACTAAAAACAAAGATTATGAAATGGATTCTTCCTGTCCAATATTTTTATTTGCTTCTAAATTTTTTTTTAAAGTCTAAAAAAAACCCTGAGATATAACCTGTTCAGTAAGTGAATGACTCTGTAGAATAATCCAAGCAATCTACGAAGATATTGAGCACTTTCTTCCCAACGTACACTGAGTAAGTGAAGCATAAACAGACTGGCTTTTGACAGAATGTCATGTTGGGACAAATTGTTCCAATTAATAAAGTGAATTACCACACATCAGAGAATCTCAGCTTTAAAATCAGACACATCAGAAACAAGAAAAGGGGGAGGAAGAGCAAGTAATCAAGTTAGAAAGAGTAGTTTTTTTGCAATGAACTATTGTGAAAACAGTAAACATTAATTAGGAGAAAATAGCAACTCTGTATATATATATTTTTTAAAACTACATTTGATTTACAATATTGTGTTAGTTTCAGGTATATAGCTTCAGATTCTTTTCCATTATATGTTATTGCAAGATATTGAATATAATTCCCTGTGCTATACAGTAGGTCCTTGTTGCTTATCTCTTTTATATATAGTAGTGAGTATCTGTTAATGCCAAACTCCTAATTTATCCCTCCCCCTCCCCTTTCCCCTTCGGTAACCATAAATTTGTTTTCTTTGTCTGTGAGTCTGTTTCCGTTTTGTAAATAAGTTCATTTGTATTATTTTTTATTAGATTCCACATATAAGTGATATCATATGATATTTAAAATAACAACTGTATCTATTAAAATTTCTATTTCTCATGTGTGAGAATTGCTGTAAGTATAGAATTACCAGGGTTTGGTTTTAAAAAAAAAACTATATTTCAAAGTCATAATACCCTCCTCAAATAAAAAAGAAACAAAACCTTAATTGACCTCTGCAAGATCATGGGGACATTTGGGGGGCAGATAGAACAATAGGCTTAGCCGGGCAAAGTGATGAGGCCAGGTATTTTTGGATAAGACCTACCAGACCTCTCTTCTCAGGACTTTTCTTTTCTTTTTTTGGAAGCCTCCATTCTTCATTCTCAGGGAACAGTGTCTTCCTCTTGCCTCCTGAATATCAAGGACTCTATGCTACCCATGTGTAATGACTATAAATATTAGTGGACAAAAAGGTTTTATATATATATATATATATATATTTATATATAGACACACACACACACACACATATATATATATATTTTTTAATTTGGCAAGAAATACAATGCTAGCAAGTGCCTTCTGTTCTCTGGACCCTTACAAGAATTCCTGTACTTAGTAGGGCCAGGTAACAGAAGAGGTATCTGATCGATTCGTTCTTTGGCAACAAGATGTCTATACAGATCTGGTCGCTGCCTTCGATTCTGGGGCATTTCGAGGTGGCTCTGAGAGGACCTCTGGACTGGTCTGTTTCCCTTACTGCAGACTGGATAGTCACACTGTCCCTCCTTGTCCGCTCTGAGCAAGTGGAGCCATAGCTCTGAAGCTCTGCCTTTCCCTCTCCCACCTGCTCCCTGTGCTCAGGAGACACTCAAACATGTTCCCTTGTTCTAGAGCTTGAGCCTCTCCTGCTCCCCTCCCTCAGGCTTACCGTCTGCGGAGGCAGAGGGCTTCGGGTCGACTCACACTTTCAAAACTAAGGCAAATATGGCTTCTTTGTTCTGAGATACGAAATGTTAACACCAGTCATTTCTTTCTTAACTGTCTCTATTCTGTATCTTATCAGCGATTTCGGTCTCAAGGTGAAATTCTCTTTCCTATGTTCAGTCCTTAATATTGTCTGAAGTTATTTACTGTGTATGTCGTAGAAGACATGTCTAGTAAGTACTGGGTACTGTGCTAGGGGCTCCACACACAGCACCTAACTATACTTTCCAGTACTAGTGGGTATTCAATGTTATTTCCCTCACCTCACAGATCAGATAATAGTGACCCCAGAAGTTGAAAGGACTTGGCTAACCTCAGTGCATCGTGAAGCTCGAGTTCCAGAGGTGGTCTTTCTCAATCTAAAGCTTTTTATGATGACGTTAGACTTTCCCTTTTACTTGATCTTACTTAATTTCCTTATTATTAAACAAAATAAATACATATAGTTTCCCCAAAGGAGCAAAGAAACATTGTGGAACTAAAAATTACAGGATGCACATCCCTGAAGGGGATGTGGGTTAACCTGCCCACTCCGCCTTCCATGCCTTTCCCTGCATTTTCTCTTTTCTCTGGGAAAGGGTGAATTAAGATTCAGAATTCTTCTCCTCACTCTTAAAATAGAGATTATAAAAGACCAATGAAATTTCAATGAAATGAATGAAATGTATATTAGATGGGAAAATTTCAGATGAGTGATAATCCTCAGTATCTCAGGGTACTTTATGCATTGAAAGCAAATCATCAAATTGGGAGATTAGGATTGACATAAACAAACCTACCATGTGTAAAACTGATAGCTAGTGGGAACTTCCTTTATAGCACAGGGAACTCAGCTCGGTGCTCTGTGACGACCTAGAGGGGTGGGATGGAGGGGGTCGGTGGGAGGGAGGTCCAGGAGGGAGGCGGGGATAGATGTATACGTAGAGCTGACTCACTTCGTTGTACAGCAGAAACTAACACACCATTGTAGAGGAACTATACTCCAATAAAAAGAAATCATCATATTGGAACTCTTGGAGCTGTCAGATAGCTGGTTATGGCTCTCTCCCAATATCTGCAATGCACCAGTTTTCCACAGGCAGCAAAATACCTCACACTCTATAGTTTTCAACTTGAAAAACACTTAACATTTCAATTATCCCAATATATTTTAGGCTTTCTTAAGATTTACTGACACATAGCATTCAGGGCCTTGGAAAGACATTTCTTGCATTTTATAACTCTGTAGGTCTGTCATATTTCTTTTTTTTTTTTTTTTTTTTTTTTTCCCTCTCACTGTTGTGGCCTCTCCCGTTGCGGAGCACAGGCTCCGGACGCTCAGGCTCAGGGGCCATGGCCCACGGGCCCAGCCGCTCTGTGGCATGTGGGATCTTCCCTGACCAGGCACGAACCCATGTCCCCTGCATCGGCAGGCGGACTCTCAACCACTGCGCCACCAGGGAAGCCCTGGCATATTTCTTAAGGACATTAGTGAATATACTCAAAAGAGTTTTCTGAGTGCTAGTGTCAGAGGGTTTGCAAAAATGCAGTGCTCTTTTCAAAGTTCAGTAAGCATGCCTGATAATTGTGGAAGCTCATACATTAAATAAATGAGACACTCAGCAGTAACTATAAAAATACTGCTAAGTTAAATCTTGTAGAAGATAGATAGGATAGTGAATGCAGATTAGCCATTTAAATGATCTAATTGTCTCCAGAATCATCTAGTTATTCATTAATTGTAATGCACATGGATCATATGGTATTTTAGCTCACTCATATAGTTTGGTGCTGTATATATTATATTTGGAAGCCATTTAGGTTATGATACTATCAAAACAAGATATTCAGTCTCAAATTATGGGAAGAATTCAAATGAACTAAGCCTTTGAGGAGCTTAAACATTCAAATGAGTTGCTTTCCTGAGTCATTCCATTGGGTCATATTTAGGGCTGCCATTTTACGTTTGTTGCTGACAAAAAAGTACACAGTCATATATTCAGAAGATCTGAAGGAACTGCATGATTTGTGTATCAGTGTACAGACATTTGAATTTTAAATGACTACCACTTGTTAATATTCTTCTTGCTTTTATCAGGACAGAGCTTTTCTCCAGACACAGGTTAAAAGTTAAATGTGGATCAGTGTGGCAAAAAATAAATAAATTGTTTTAAAAGTAAATTTTTTCATACCAAAATATTGTAAATTACTTTCAAAATTTGTATTATTTCAGTTGGGTTTAAGAAAAGTAATATTTGCTGACTATGAGCCTGGCCCCTATTTATCCCCATAACCATTTTCTCAACTCTTCTCCATAACCACTCCTGAAGCACATTTCATTGCCATCATAGTACAAATGAGGACTACAGCTCAGAAAAATGAAACCATTACCCCAGGAGTGCACAACCTAGAGAAAAGGATATCCACCTCAATAACATTTGGGGTGAAGAATAAAAACAGATAGGAAGAGGAAGCCACCATCTGTTAAACATAGATCTAATGCCTGTGTGACTGAATTCTACTAGAATCAGTCGACGAATGGAAGGGGAAGAGAGTTATAATTACTTTAAAACCAAAAGCTTATATAAAAGTGAAAGACAAGGATGGCTACCTTTGTGGTTCCACTAAAAACATTCATTGTTCCAAGGTTCTGTTTCATCTGAAAGAGAATTAAGATAGCAGCTTTGAAAATGACTCAGGTGAATATCTTCATAGGTAGTTTCTCAAATCTGTAATTACTCCTTTTTGATCATGAGCGGTGCATCTAACAGCCAGGAGTTGTGCTTTTGGGAAGAGGAGACAATGGGTGATTTCATTGGCATTTCCCTAACCTCTTCTATGCAATTTATGTGGGGAAAAGATTTATTCAAGCAAAGATTGGCCTGTTCTGCTATAAGAAATATGAAATATAAAGCTTGAGTGTGGTGTGGGGAAAATAAAAAGACACTGTGTCTATCTGTGAGTATATTACTGTAGGTGAGTCACTTCATATCTTTGGCACCCTGTTTTATGTTTATGTGTGGTTTATGCTTAATCTATAAGCAAGGCAATTGGATTAGACCAATGCTTTTCAAATTTATTTAAGCAGTATAACTCCTTTATTCACATGAAGTCTTTACTGTAATTTGTTATATATAAATACCTAGTATACCAGTGAAACTTTATTAGTGTAAATTTTTCTTATAATTTCCAATTCATCACGTTTATATATTATAAAGGCATTAAATAAAATACAACTCATTTTAATGAACATTAAAAAATGAAATTAAGTTTATGCTTAACAAATTATTCTATTAATATTAGATTCCAATTTGTTTTTGTATTCTATTTACAGAAAATCCTGCCAGTTTTTAAAAACTTGTTTTTCTTTTTTTTAAGCTTGGCTTTCTATTTCAGGGTACTCTAAACTAATCCAGAAATTATAAAGGAAGCACTAGGAAAATATTATGTCAAAGTTTAGTCACTCACAATATCTATAAACTGCCCACATTCCTCTTAAAATTTTTCCAAGTGGAGGGAATTAATGGCAGCTTTTAAGCAGGTTTAATTTTCCAAGTTATGCAGAAAACAACTTGAAATATTTTGTGTTATAGTCAGTGATGTGTTGGTAAATGCTTAATAACAGGCCAAATAGAAAACAAACAAACAAAAGCCTGAAATTTTCTAAAATTATATGAGGGTCTGTTAAAACTGATCTAAAAGATATATTTTCTCATTTGTCAAGCATTTCATATACATGCCAGCATGAGTTCGTTAAAACTGAAAAACAGACCACAGGAAAATAGAAAGATTCTGAACATCTAAATATTTCACCAAATCAATGAAGTGCTAGCCATTTAACTATTCAAAACATTTCTTCTTGCTTGTATTTTTAAACAATGGAATTCATCACACTTTTGTAGTGTCTTGCTAATGTTAACATATATGTTGTATTATCAATAGTATAGCATTGAGAAAGATTTTCCCTGAGAGTGAGTGATTCTTCCTCATGTATGCTGCAGTCACTTAACTTTCATTTCTGTCTTCATATTTAAATTACAAATGCATGAATTGTTTGATAATGTTAAAGCTATACACTTTAAGCTGCAGAGAACTTAGTGTCTTATATTTGTGCTCGGTCCAGTTCTACCTTACAATGATGTTACAGATTAATAGCAACCACTGAAATATTGTCAAAACTTTTTTCACTAAAAAAACTCAAAGCTGCTAATATTTATTACCATAGAGAGTGAAGTCTTCGACAAATTATATATATACAATTTAATAAGTTACATATATACATAAGTATAAATATATATTACATTATTATATAAATGCAAGTATCTATAAATACATATTTACTGACATTTATATAAAAATATCTAAATATTTGACAAATTATAGATATACGTTATATATGTAAATATATAATATACATATATCCTAGATTTGTCTTCAAGCGTCGATGTTTTTGACACAAAACATCTGTTTTATATCCTTCTATCAATATTTCAGCATTAGTTAAAGAATCATTTGGTGCTAGTATAGTATAATTTTTTTCATTTCATCTTGAGCCTGACGTATATGCAGTATGAACTTGTGCATTTATTCTTTCTGCCCATTTTATTCTTTCACAGGTAATTATTTTAGATTTTCTATTAAAGAAATAACTCATATACATTATTTTATATGTTATGTAAGAACCCTCCCCCCAGCCCAAACTGAAAAGTGCTAAAACACTTTAAAATACACTAGTCTCAAGAACCAGTGTTTGTACATTCCTTTTCTGAGAAGGATAGGGGAAGGAAGAGTAGGTTCGATGCTGGAAATATATACACAGACTATCTTATTTATAGAAAATAGGTCATCAGCAAGTGATCATTACTGATTTTAATAAAATGGTGGTTTTGAATCATTGGACTGCTAATTTCCTTGCCTGTTTAAGGGAAGTCATCGTAAAATGTAGATACCTGCACGGGAGTGTATCCTGAATGTGGGTATCCGTGAGGTGCCTCTGTTTAAAATTAGTTTTCAACGGTTGAATTAAAAAGTGATGTCACTAGGGCTTCCCTGGTGGCGCAGTGGTTGAGAGTCCGCCTGCCGATGCAGGGGACACGGGTTCGTGCCCCGGTCTGGGAAGACCCCACATGCCGCGGAGCGGCTGGACCCGTGAGCCATGGCCGCTGAGCCTGCGCGTCTGGAGCCTGTGCTCCGCAACGGGAGAGGCCACAACAGTGAGAGGCCCGCATACCAAAAAAAAAAAAGTGATGTCACTAAAACACTAGCTTATTCAGATAGCTGGCAGTATTCTTTATTTTGTCAAGACTCTGTTTTTATTTAGTCACAGCTGAGACACTGCAGCTGAGTGATTTACTTATTGACTAGCACCTTCTAAATACACTGAAGGGGTTTAAACGTTTTCTCTTTTTCCCCTTTGTGAAGTGTGTGGGAGTGGGCGGCAGCAGGTTCCAAGGTCTTCCTCTTGGCTTTCCGGCGTGCTTATGCCAGAGGTTGGATTTAACTCAAGGTCTTCAACCTCCTGGTTAAAACACGCCTAACCAGTTCATCATTTTCAACATTCCCTCTTCTTTGGGGGGATGATTTGTTCCTATTCTAACACAGTTCTCGTTCATAATTTCTTCTGCAAATTCTCAAAACGGGCCCTACCTAGGATTGAGCTTTGCTAGAGAAGATTACTTCTCTCCGGTTTGAACTGCATTTGATGTGATTAGGTTGGTATTTTGTTTCCAGGCTGTCAGATTCTCCCTTGGATATATATAACTAGCCAGGACTTCGCATATTTTGGTTTGTCCTTATAAGCTTCCTCTTCTGTATTTTGAAACCCATAAAAATTCAGTGCTCTCTTCCCTTATCTCAACATTTTGGTTTTTTGTCAGTGAATCATTTCAGTCAATTCTTAATTTGCTGACCACATCATCTTAATCCTTCTATCAATATTTCTCTATCCTTTTAGTTCTCTCCCTGATTTTCCTTCACCTCCAAATACAATTCAGTAATTTTTCTTTAGTAATTATTTTTGCTATCCTATATGATGTCTCTCTGATCTTCACTCTATTTGTATTTTGGCCATTTCTTTCATCATCTTTCCTCTCTCTAGAAACAGAAAAAATGAAAATCATTATTTATCTACCTGTAACTTTTACATTTGGGAGTTTAAGCCTTTCAGTGTTAATAGGGAAATTATTGTTAGATTATTTTGTGCTTAACACCGACTTGCCAAATTTATTATTTGCTTTGTAAACGACTGAAAATAATGATACTATTTTACCACACTTCACAGAAATTGTTGCTCATCTAAAATGATTCAGTGTTTCCTTAGTAAACAAATAAGATTACATATTCCAATAGTCACTGAGTGTCAATAGTATATGTATATATTCACTGTTGTAATGGCCAGCCTGCATAATTACTTTTTAACCATCTCTGTTTTAATGAACTGAGTTCCTGTACACAGGTGCACATACATGCATACACATAATACTCTGAGTTCCCCAGTATGCAGTATTCATAGATCTTTTGAAGGTTGGCTGGAGAGAATACCACTTTTCTTCTTTTACCTTGTAACCTGTCAGTCATTCAATGCCACTTAGAGATATTCATAATTAGAATTGTAATTATCCAAAAGAAATCAGATCTAGTATTTGGACCCAGTTTCCCTTATTCTTGATGTCTTTCGGTGTTTATTATACTAAGATGAGCAGAGGATAGGGCCATTCTGATTATCTTTTCGTTTTGTTGATGTTTTTCCATTTGCTTGCTTGGTTTATAAATGAGATGAGCATTCTGCCTCTGTAGTTAGTTTAATGCTGAACAGGGTAACTAATGAAATTCAAAGTGGTGTAAAATAGAAAAATGCCCCTTTCCATCTTTATATGTGCCACGCATAACCATATGGACCAGGATTAAACCCTACCCTATTCTTTTTCTGCTCTGTTTGTAGTATTAAGTGTACACAGTAGGTATCAAAAATAATTTAGACACTCACTAGAGCGATAAATATTTTTATGTCTTTTTGGTGTTTAAAGTTCGCCTGATTTCTTCTAAATACCTATAATATCATGTATTTCTAAATCATTATCTAAATTTATAGTGTTGAAATAGAAAAGGAGGGAGATGTAAAACTTAAGTCTTGAAAAGCATCAATGCTGGCTCGATCATGAGATTTAATCCTGAAGAGTATTTTTTATTGGTGGGATACATAACAGTTTTGAAATAGGTAGCCCATAAGTAAGACAGGGGTTCACTAATTATCCACTTTTCCTCTTTAAAGATTTATGAATTAAATAAATACTTTTTTTTTCTTTTTACTGAAATGCATCCCTTATATAACTTACAACTCAATCTAGTATTACAGAACCACAGAGTATTATCAAAGTATGATCTGCAAAGATCAAAGGATGATCTGCAGCTTATTGAAATAACCTTTTGGCTCAACTGCCATCTCCAGTTGCCACAGTACTTGGTTTTCCATGTCTACAGATTAATTCTGTTATGTTAACACAGTTAAC
Organism: Physeter macrocephalus; assembly: GCF_002837175.3. NCBI lineage: Eukaryota > Metazoa > Chordata > Mammalia > Artiodactyla > Physeteridae > Physeter > Physeter macrocephalus. The sequence continues at coordinate 100,737,761 of NC_041233.1, read as the reverse complement.
ACCTGAGGGATAGCAATTCACAATTCTCCGTTAACATATTAGGTAAATCAATTGATCCAAAATAACTTTACAGTCACAACTAACTCAGGTCACTCACTGGAAGGAGTGAACAATCAGAAAATCAACTTTTATTGGGTGGAGACAAAGGCATGTGGATCATGTAAAGTGAATGGACAGGTGTAAGCGTTGTATCTCCGTTGAGGAGAGAATGTTAGAATAGGACTTTGTACTAGGATGTTAGAAAACACTCAAGTTCCGGAAGGATAAGAATAATGAGAATCAAAGGGAATGTGTCAGAGACTGCTTGTTGATAGCCAGCCTCCACTTCCCCTTGTTCTCTAGTAGAAGAAACATGAGCTCAGCTAGAAGACGGCATTTGCCAGCTTGGGGCTGGATGTGGTCATGAGACTAACTTCAGGCTAGTGAGAAGTAAGCAGAGAGTGTGAGATTTCAGAGAAGGTTGTTTCAAAGGAGCTGATTTAGCTGGAAGGTCTACATTTTTTTTGGCGGGGGGTGGGTGGGCCTTGTCCCTCACTCCTTATCCTACCTGCCTAGAATGTGGAGATGATGGCTGATCTTTTTATTTACTTCTTAGGGCAAAGGTGACCTAGAGTTAGAAGCCAAATGCTAAGGATAGTGGAGTGAAGGACAGAAGGCTATTGAGTCCCTAATGACTCTGCAGTCTCCATGCCAGCACTAGAGTGGTTAATTCTCGATCTTTCTTTCATGAGAGAGGTAGTTCAGATTCTGTTACAAGTGGCAAATGGATTCCTATCAGATATGAAAGGAAAATAAGGGACCTCCTGAGATACCTTGTCTTAAAGCCAATCCTGATTTGGAGGACTTATTTTTACAAAATAAATCAAACTTTTGCTGAAGAGTATTTAACTAGAAAAATCAAAAGTGTTAATGTGTCATTAAAGTCTGATTTCATTAAGCCCCCAAAACTCTTTTAATTATCTTGATACAGGAGTAAATGGATTTGAATTTTTACATTCATCAAACAATGTTTGATCCCCAAAAGTAGCCAAGTATTTTTAAGAGGCATTGAATCTAGGAGATACTTAATAACTATTGGTTCAAACATGAATACATTATTTTTTTGTATTTTATTTTTTTTTTGGTTTTCAGTGTTTTACATTCTATTTAATGAAACAGGTTGGCGTACTTCTAAATATTTTTATCAAATCAGTGTCTTAATGGCTAGGGAATTCCCTGGCAGTCCAGTGGTTAGTGGATTTCTCTGCTTTCTTCATTGTTTCTAAGGGAGTTTTTATTTTTATTATTTTATTTATTTATTTTAAACATCTTTATTGGAGTATAATTGCTTTACAGTGGTGTGTTAGTTTCTGCTTTATAATGAAGTGAATCAGTTATACATATACATATGTCCCTATATCTCTTCCCTCTTGCGTCTCCCTCCCTCCCACCCTCCCTATCCCACCTCTCTAGGTGGTCACAAAGCACCGAGCTGATCTTCCTGTGCTATGCGGCTGCTTCCCACTAGCTATCTATTTTACATTTGGTAGTGTATATATGTCCAT
>NC_041233.1:100720287-100735040 GCF_002837175.3 Physeter macrocephalus | reverse complement strand
CCTCCTTTATCAAAGATAAGGTGACCATATGTGCGTGGATTTATCTCTGGGCTTCTATCCTGTTCCATTGATCTATATTTCTGTTTTTGTGCCAGTACCATACTGTCTTGATTACTGTAGCTTTGTAGTATAGTCTGAAGTTAGGGAGCCTGATTCAGGAGTTTTTAGATCAACCAAATGGGAGTTTTAAAAAATATTTCTGTACGTAATAAAGAAAGTTTTCTAAAAATAAAATGACCAACCTACAATGTTATGGGAATCTTGAAAGCAAACATATGTTTATTTGTTGCTTAAAGTGTACTGGACACTGTACTGAAACATTTAATACAGAATTCTGTTAATGCACAGATACACAGCAGGATGAGTTCTCTTAACTAGCCTCCAGTTATCACACAGCCTGGATGGTCCCTACTTTCAATATAGAATGTATTGACTGATGTCCTTGGAACAACAAATATTCATGGCTAATACTTTTAGTTCCCTTAGCTCAATCCAGTTGGATTGTGTGTTTACTATGAGTTTTCTTTATTTGCAAAATGATCTGCCAATTTATATGCGATTTCCATTAAGTCATAAGAGAATACAATATTTGTACTTATGTATAGAGAATTTTTATGAAAATTAAATTGAATGCTTTGGAATTATTTCATAATATAAATATTGGGAAAGAAAGCATAAAAGTCTTTACTTGAGTGGTTCTCTAAAGAGAAATTGAAGCCAGAAATTATAAGTGATAGATGTGGTTTATGCAAGAAATACTACCTGGCCTTCCAATCAGTTTTTCCCTGTTCAAAGTGTGTCATTGGTTATGCATCAAAATATTTTGTGTGTGAATAAATATAGATCCGTACACTTTATGTTAATAAAATGTTTAAGGAGTAGATATACATACATTCTCACATATCTTTTCTAATCAACATTTTGATTAACCATTCAGTCATGCATCCTGATTTTGGGGGCTTCTACTTACCTTTAATCTGTGTTGGATCTCCCGTTTTTCATACATGTTGAATTCTTCTTTCTTGGTTTACTTCCTCATTTTTGTAAACCAAATTCTCCATTAGATTTTTGACCAAGAGCATTTTACAGTGTGTTTATTTGAAAATGATAATATCCCGCTCCTTATCTTGGTTGATAGTTAACTGGGATACAGAACTCTTCATTGGAAATAATTTTTTTTTTTAGAATTTGTAAGGCATTTCTCTAGTATTGTCTAACTTCCATTATTGTTGAGAACGCTGAAGCCATTTCATTGCTGATCTTTTGAATGAGGTCAGTTTATTTCCACTAAGATAATTCTATGAGATTCTTCAGTGTTCTGAAAATTCAAAATGATATAAATTTGTGTGAGTCTGTTTTCATCCTACATGCTGGATGTGTGGAACTTTTCAATCTGGATCTCATATTTTTCACTCATGGAAAACATAATGAAAATATTTTAATGATGACATCCTCCTCTTTATTTTCTAAATTTCTCTCTGTGAACCTACTTTTATCTGGAAGGTGGACTTCCTGGACTGGTCCTCTAATTTTGTATATATGTGTATATTTTTAACATCTTTATTGGAGTATAATTGCTTTACAATGGTGTGTTAGTTTCTGCTTTATAACAATATATTTTTTATATTGTATATTTCTTTGGTGGTATTTATTTCAAATATAGTATGTTAACGCATTATGTGGAATCTAGAAAAATGGTATAGATTATCTTATTTGCAAAGCAGAAATAGAGACACAGACGTAAAGAAAAAATGTATGAATACCAAGGGGGAAAGGGGGGTGGGAGGAATTGGGAGATTGGGGTTGCCGTATATACGCTATTGATACTATGTATAAAATAGATAACTGATGAGAACCTACTGTATAGCACAGGGAACTCTACTCAATGCTCTGTGGTGACCTAAATGGGAAGGAAATCAAAAAAAGATGGGATATATGTATACATATAGCTGATTCACTTTGCTGTACAGTAGAAACTAACACAACATTGTAAAATTGTGTAAAAATTGTAAAAATTAATTAAAAAAGATAAAATCCCTACGGTACCTGAAAAAAAAATTCTGGGAAGTTTCCTCAATTTATTTTCCATTCCTTCTATTGAGTTTTCAGAGTTTTAAAAAAAATTTAAATTTTCTATAGCTCCTTTTGCCTCTATAAAAGAAATATTCATGATATTCTCTGAATATTCATGAAAAATTTCTTTTTAAGTTTTCTTCCCCCTGCATATTCTTTGTTGCTGTTTTCTTTGGTTCTCTTTTTATGAGTTGTTCTTTATCTTCCACATCAGCTTTCTTTTGATATTACATAATATTTTTGTTGTGTTATCTAGTCATGATTGAGTGGAAGACTCAAAAACTGATATGAAGCTCAAATTACATAAGTTGTATATGTTGATTTTGAATTTCTGTAAAGATGATCGTGGTGGGTTATTTATTGGGGAAACATAGTCTTTATTATTTTACATTCTTCTCTCCTGGAATGGTCAGATTTCCAAAAGTAAAGTATTTCAGTCTTTTTCCTAGAAGATAAAATATGGCTGGCACAGCTCTGGAAGCAGTGTGGGAGAACCAGTCTGAAAGTTTTAGAATTTGGTATTCCTTAAGCATGTACTTTCTGTTTCTCATATTTTGATATATCTCGGGTCCTGTAGTCCAAAGACCCTCTATTTTACCTTCTCTAAAGAGAATAATATCTCTAGGTTTCTGCCCAGGTGAAATACCGGTAACCAGTAGCCTCGAGGAGTGCAGGTGTCTAGTAATCTAGGTGCTTCTCAGATAGCTTTCACCCACGTGTCTTCATCTAGCATCCTCTTTACCCCATGTTCCTAAGGTTCCTGGAGCTGCCAGCTCCCAGGACTTTTGAGTAATCGCCCATCTTCATTGGATTATTCCTCAGCTTTCCTCACTGCCAATTAAGAAAGTAGCTTTCTCAAACATGCTATCCACCTGCTTTCAAGTTTTCAAAAGTTTGTTGTTGTGTCTTCTTTCCTGCTGTCCCATATTTATGGTTTGTGCATTTTTGAAATAGTTTATTTGATGTAGTTTATGCAGTTTTTAAAAAGAGAGCAAAATGAGAAGTATTTGGTCAATCCTCTTAATCTAGAAGTTCCTGGATTACACTTTAATAAATTATCATTGGTCCCTATGTGAAAGTTGGATTAAAAGGGTACACGAGTGGAGCAGGGCACCGGTTACAGGTTATTTTAGTAGTTAGTGCAAGAGAGAATAATGCCTTGGGCAAGATGGTAGCAGTGAAGATAAAGTGAGTAGTTTCAAATTTATTCGGGAGATACCATCCAAAACTGCTGATAAATATTGGGAGTAAAAAAAAAAAGAGAGACTCTGGGAGTTTGGTTTATTTTTAAATTTAATCAGCTGAGTATTATTTTTCTGAAATAGGAAAAAATATAAGAACAGGGTGAAGGTGTAGATCAAAAGTCATATTTTGGATATTTTCTATTGTGATGCCTGTTAAAGATTCAATAGTGATGTCAAACGAATATTAGAGTCAAGAGTTAAAGATTGAGAGATCAGACCTGGAAATATATATTTGATTGTCATCAGCATGTCAAAGATATTTAAAGCTACACATCTTCTTGAGAATCACGTACAAAGAGAGTCTATCAAATAAAAGGTTTGGAGCAAGGTCTTAGACCTCAAAAATTTAAAGGTAAGGAAGAAAATGACAAGCAAGCAAAGGGAATGGGAAAGTGGTTAGTGAGAGAAAAAGAAAACCCTGGAAGCCAAAGGAGAAAGTGCTTAAAGAGGGAGAGGATGTAGATTCTGTTGAAAGATGCTGACAGGTCAAGTAAAATGAGGGCAAAAAGTGATTATTGGATTTTGTAACTTGGAAATTATTGTTACTCTTGATCAGCATAGTGCAGAGGATAGAACCTTGTTTGAAACGGGTTGAATATAGAATTGGTGATTATGAGACTTAATGCAGTCTTCTCTTTTATATAAAAAAGAAAACACTTTTTCCATAGAAAAAGAGTTGACAACAGGAACAACATCTGGAATCAGATGATGGATTTTTTCAAAGATATTGCTTAGGGATACTGAAGTCATCTTAATATTAAGAAAGAACATTTATATCCATATATGTTACAACTCTTTGCAGGACATTTAGTCCTATCTGGACATCCATGAGCATATTTGATCCATGACAAATGGTTTTGGAGAGGACCACATATCAAGGACTTTTTGGTGTGGACCAAATGTCTTAAGAACCAAATGTCTCATGGACATTCTGGACAGGACCAAATGTTTGCTAACTTATGACCAAATGACCATATGCTATATGGTTATAACACTTCATGGAAAATGTGACATTCAATTATAGATGAAATATGTCGATTATATATCTCTTTGCACAGTTGCTATTTTTTATGACAGTAGGTGAAAAAGCAGAATCTATGAAATCCTGGATTAATGCAGTGTTTCCTTTCTATGTATTGGCAGCTGTTTTTTATGACACCCCTGAGCACCTGCTATACTGCCTTATTATTTTTTCAAATGGATTACATCATTATTTACATCCTATCATTTCACTTCTATTTTGCAAAATAATGAGCTTGAAGCTGTGCTTTGCATGTTAACAGTGTGGCTAGAATTGATTTAGGTAACCCTTCTACACCGTGGTAATGCATAGCAGAACACGGGTTTATTATTGTCTAATTTTTAAAACAGAAAACCCTGAAGACATCTAATTTGCTGGTGGTTCAGGACTGCTCATTGGAACCTGTTGCTATTGCTTCACGGGCATTACTGAGGGTTGGATCCAAACTACAGAATAACATGCATATAATAGTCTTTTGGTTTGCTGTGAGCCACAAAGGCTGCTGCTTATGTGCAGGATTGTTTAAACACAGAGTATTTACTTTGAGCTATACAGTTGGTCATATTATAAAGTAAAACCTGAGGATGGGATTCGGGAGTGGAGTGGGAGATGGTTTAGCCAAATCCAGAGATATCTAGTAAGGAAATGGTTTTAAACAGGTAACTACAGGGAGATATAAATTTCAGGTTGTCAAAAGACAAATAGAGAGTTGTTTTTGCCTGTGAACTAGTCTTGTTACAGAAAACTACTTAATAGCTGGTCATCTGCCTCACAGGATAACTCCAGGGCAGCATTTACATCATGGTGAGGTGAATGGGGCCTTCTAGTGCTGCACAGAGCACACCTGGCACACGTGTCATGGTCAGTGTCTGAAAAAATTTGATTGAAAACTCTTTAACTCAAGAGTAACCTCTGCAAAACTAAGAAATAATGCAGAACTTGAAGAATGTGGTGTTAGAATGAAAAGATTTTGAAATAATAATGATTGTTCCAAGAATTAATATATGCACATTATAGGAAGTGTTGAAAATTAAATGAAAGAAATATCCATGATCCTACCACTCAGAAACTTGTTTTTTTGGTTATAACAATAATGATGATTATAGGATACATAATATTGTGTCCTGTTTTTCAGCTACAATATAATCATTTTCCAGTGTTAGTATAGTTATTATCATTATTTTAAATGATTTTAGATAATCAAGTGATTACTTAACCATTTTCATTTGCTTTCTGTTGGTGACTTCTCAGTTTAAAATAAGCCCCAAATTTAGTACCAAGTACTGCCTGTATTCCTAAGTACAAGAAGGCTGTTATGTGCCTTTCAGAGAAAATGTGTGCGTTATATAAGCTTTGTTCAGGCATGAGGTATAGTGTTTTTAGCTATGAGTTCAGTGTTAATCTCTATATGCTATAATGTGTCTTTACACAGAAAACAAAGTTACATATTGATTGGTTGGCGATATGTATCAAAAATATTAAAAACATTCATAGTCTTGATCCAGTAATTTAACTTCTAGGCCAAATCTCTCTGCCATCACACAGAGTACTTACTAAATTGTTCACTAGAATTAAAAGTGATTCAGGTATTCACTACTTCATAGTTTATAGCAACTTTATAGAACATAACTATTGTTAATAAAGAGAAGATACTATATTTATTAAAAATAATAAGAATCACTAACATTTATTGTGCTTATAGATATACTAATTCTTTAACCCTCCCACTAATATATGAGGTTGGTATTATTATTATTATTACACCTCATGTTTTAAATGAAGAAACTTAGGAGCTAGGTTTTAGGATAGATACTGTCCAAGTCAACAACAATAACAGCAGCAACAGCAAATGCAACAACAAAATCCCACCGTTAACAGACTATTTTCCCTTTTCTAGGTCATTCAATTCCTACACACTTCTCTGAGGCTGATAGGGGGCATTCTTTCTCCTAATTGCCTAGGCAGAAAGCCAAAGCTTAGAGAATTTAATTGCCCAAGTCCTTCTCCCAACACACCTTGTACAGTGCTCTTTTCCACACAGTCTACACTTCTTGGAGCTAAGATGTGATTAGCATGGAATACACACCCATATTACTTGCATTATGTGCTTTATTCTGGAGACCTTAAAAAGGACCTTAAAAGAGAGAGTGCTTAGCTCTCTATCCCCAGGGGAAGGAAAAAGAATGAAGAAGTTTTTGAATAAAATACTTCCATGATTTGTACAAAAGTTAGGATCACAAAGTGCTTTCTTCCATACACAATAATTTCCCTCTGGGTAAACATGATGTATCTTTATCCAAAATCTATCAACATTTCTGGAAAAAAAAAAGTAAAGAGCTTGACTGGAAGAACAAATGATTGTGTAAAAGTAAGTTCCTCTGATCTTTTTAATAAATGGCCACTAGGGATTGCCTGAAGAGGCCTTAACTATGTTTGTATTTGCTGTTGAGATTTTTAGCAATATTTTTCTATTATACAGAATAGGAATATTCCCTTTAACTTAGAATAAAACACAGTTACTCCTTTTTTTTTTTTTTACAAAAATGAGTGATTCTTGGAGATTATAAAATTTATATTTTTGAGTTTACTAGGTATAGTAAGTAATCTCAGAATACAAATTTAGCCATTTAATAATCTCCTATTTCTCAATTTAATATCTATGAAGAACCCCTATTCTGCTAAGTGACAAAATCATAATCTCAGTTCAGCTTTTTCTTCAGGATCACATATAAGTTCTGGAGGTTTACAAAGCTCCAAGTTATTATATTTTGGGGGCTCACTTGAATCTCAATATTCTGCACTGATGCTAACATCCCACAGAAGTTCTTGGTTTCTTCTGGTTACATCATCCCTACTGATCACGGATTTGTAAGAACTGGCTTTCTCTCAGCTCTTGAGATCATGGGGATCTTTCTGCTGCTTCCATATCATACTGCTCCAAGCAAACTTACGTGGGCTATTGTAATCCATTTCCATATATTTCTATGCATTCTATTTTCCTGCCATTTTCAGTCACACAAGTTCATACTGTTGCTCCTGGGTCACACTGGGTTAGAGAGAACGTGGTTAGGAAGCTCGGGCTATATGTATCTTTTTAGATACACCATCCAGACATGCTTCCTAAGGAACTTGCAGGCTCCCAGATGCTCTAATTCCCCATATCAACCAGACATTTCTATTTCCCACACCCCCCCCATACACACACACTGCTCTCACCCCACCTCCCCCCACTACACAGTGTGAGAGAGGATTGTGGGGTTTTCTTGTTGTTGTTGTTTTTATCAGAGACCTTCTGAATCTATGCATTCTTTTACCTCCTTTCTGACTCTTCCACTCTCCTAAAATGTGGAATCTTTATCTCCTTTCTGGGTTGGAAAGTCTTCTTCTAACTTATGACATATTTATATTCCCTGAGTCCCTTTATAGATTAGTAATTCCAAAAAACACTAGTATTAAAAATCCATCACATTTTCTGTGTGTTTGCTTGCCTACTTATTTATTTATTGCACTGAATTTCTTCCCGGAGGCAGTGAATAGTTTAAGAAGGCATAAGATAGCTTACATTTGGTTGGAAAGGAAAAATAGCACCCAAATCGTTGGTTAGCATTTGAAAATGGTTGCACACTGCATAGCATCATGTTCATGTACACTGCAGCATCGTACATAAAACTGAACTGTGATGAAATATGGTCATTTTTTCTCAAGTTATATGGAAACTTACACACAAAAAGTGTATGTCATTTTCTGTGAAACTATTGTCAGTCCACTAGAGATGCTTTGAGTTGAACAGTTCTGTTCTGAATGATATATTTTCAAATCTTCAACATAATTTCTTACAAATATTTCTTTGCTCAAATATATTATTGAACTTCTTTCACAAAACATACTAATTCTTTAGAGGAAAAGTTAAGAGTATTATATAATTTCTACCAATATGCCAACCATGGTTTTAAAATGACCCTTTGTATTGAAAATATTTAAGAACACATTACAGGGCTTCCCTGGTGGTGCAGGGGTTAAGAATCCGCCTGCCAATGCAGGGGACACAGGTTCGAGCCCTGGTCCGGGAAGATCCCACATGCCGCGGAGCAACTAAGCCTGCACACCACAATTACCGGGCCTGTGAGCCACAACTACTGAGCCCACATGCCACAACTACTGAGCCCACGTGCCACAACTACTGAAGCCCGCATGCCTAGAGCCCGTGCTCCACAGCAAGAGAAGCCACCGCAATGAGAAGCCCGCGCACCGCAATGAAGAGTAGCCCCCGCTCACTGCAACTAGAGAAAGCCCGCGTGTAGCAATGAAGACCCAACACAGCCAAAGATAAATAAATTAAATAAATAAATAAATTTATAAAAAGAAAATATTTAACAACACATTACAAACCATTCTAAATAAAAACTATTGTCGAGTAAAATCTATCAAAGATACATTTGAAAAAAAAATCAACTGATATTTCTATTGACCCAAGTTTAGATACTATTAAAGAAGGAAGATTTGAGAACTTAAAATAACAACTTTATTTTATTTCTGTATACTACTTATTATCTGATAATGTTAGAAAGTAGAAAATGTCTTAAAAGTATAGGAATGTACCTCTAAACAGAAATTTTCTTGCATTTTCACGTTAAGTATCTGCAGATTGTGAGTTACTCCTTTTGGAGATGATTTTTAAAATGGAAACTGGGTTCTGGGAATAGAAAAAAAGACATAAAGCAAATAGCACAGCAGGAATAGAAATATCTGCAATTATCCTTAAGATAAAGGAAGAAATTTCAAGAAAGTCAAAATAAATATGTATACCACAGTTCTCTGCCTGTTAAAAAGAACTGAAATGTACAGGAAAAATAGCAAGTCAAATTCTATGCAAATCTGTTTATTTGATGAGTAGTGGAAGTCTCAAGAAATACCAAATGGGCTCTATTATAAATAGGGTAAATTAAACTAGAACCTCCAAGATCAGGATACTGCAAAAATAGTCAGAATTGTGTTAGCCTTTTGGTTAAAGGTCCAGATGCTGGGGGGTCAGGGGATGAGAACCATTTACCTGCAACAAAGCAATAACTATTGATAAGTACCTCATTGAAACGTTAGGAAAGTTTCAAGTTCAACTGCTGACAATTAGGCATTTTCGATAATGACTAATTTTAAGTTTCTTACCATATAATTTAAATTTTGATGTCTATTTTTTGAGTGTGTGTGTGTAATAAAAAATACTTAAAATAGAGGTTTTTAGTTTTCTTGCAACCTTGCATTCTTATCAGTGTATTATATTTAATATTTCAAATTATCTATGCATTTAAACTAAGCTCTTATACTCTCATAATTGAGGAAAGACAACTATGTGGCTTTGTACCAGCTTGGAAAATGTGTACTTTGTATACAGTATTAAAATATACACTTAATATTAAAAGTATTGTTAAATTATCAAAGTATATATTGTCTATGTTATAAAGATCTCACTGGAAAATTTTAAATAGGAGCCTACAACAATGGCAATTATTATATTCAGATATTTGTTTAATCCAAACTCTAAATGTACATTACAATAGAATGTAAATTATTTCAAATGATAATACACTTTAATTTCATTAAGTATGTACAAGTGAGAGATCAGATTTCTTAATAGAGAATGATTATTTTTAGTTTTAGGAGTGGAACAAAAACTCCACTAATATATAAATGTGCTAAGTTACTCTTATGTATTATAGCTACACTTCTCACCTTCCACCCATGTCCTGACACTCCTTGTTTAGGGTTTGTTTTGTCAAGGATGGAAACATAGTAAATACACAATTAGAAACTATTGGTATTTCTGATGTTAGATTTTAAAAAAAAAAGAAGAGAAATGAACTCTGAATTCATCAACAACTTCTAATCAGTGCTATAATATTTTGTAGTGTGTGTATAGATGTATAAATTTTGTATGTATTTATATACATATATGTACACACATATATATATTTCATCCTGCTAAAGAAATGTATATTATCTCTTAAAAGATAAACTAAGGCACATTAAAATTTTCAAGACTTTATCCAAGCAAAATGTTGATTTAAATTGGGTAGTACCAAACAGGAAGTGGTTAGTGGCCTCCAACAACAGGAGCTAGTGGAGAGGTTTTTATAGAGAGGACACAGAAACAAAGCAAGGGAATTATCAGATTGGTCATAATTTAAGCAGTGGCATCATTTGAAAAAGCCTAATTGGTTGTTTGTGACTAGTCATTCTTAAGTTTTATTTTCTCAGATTCTGGTGTATTAACTCTGGCTTAAGTTTTGGTTTACCCATGTTGGCTACGAGGGCGTTAGAGCCACCTCAGTCTGACGGCCCTCTTGTTTAATTACTTTAACATATCCCATTATTTACATAAAACATAATTTACAATTCCTAATTCATATATCTTTAACATGATTATAATTTTTCATTGTAAAAAGCATTGCGGTAAGCAACCTTGTGCATACATCTTAACTTTTAGTCTAATACTTGTCCACTAATATTTATTGGATAAATTTTTGGTAGTAGAATTTGTACCATTGAGTCTATACTTGTGAACTTCATAAATTCATTTCCAGAAAGCAGTCAAGATAAACTCTGGAATTATCATTTTATTCAGTCGCTGCCAAATGATATACAAAAGTCACAACTTATTTTAAGCTGGCATTTTTCATTTTCATTAAGGCTAAGTATTATTTCATATCTTTATTGACCATATATGTTTCCTCTTTTGTAAGTTACCTATTTATGTCTTTGCCTATATTTTTGGATAATTTATATTTTTCTCACTTAAAATTATTAGACATTTAAACAGTAAAGGCATTAACCCTTTTTTGTGATATTATATCAAATGTCTCCCAATTTGCATTCGTGTCTTTATTGACTGTGCTTTTGCATGTGTGGTAGGGGAGGCACTGGTATGTATTTTCTTTGACGTATATAAGCTTTAATATAATTAATATTAATGATATTATTTCATGTAGATACATCTTCCTTTACCTTTAGAATATCAATTTTTGGTGTACTGATAAAAAATTATTTCCACATCTAAAGATTTTTTAAAAATAATATTTTCTATTTCCTATAATACTGGTATTTTTATTCCAGATTTTAAACAATTAATCCATTATAAAATTATTTTTGAGGATTATGCAAGTTTTATAGATTTTTTTCAAATGGAGATCCAATTTTTCCTGATTTAAAAATATCCTTATGTTTAATACAGAAATAACTAAAGGCTTTACCTTGCATAATCATGGTGCAGTGTCACACTCAAGGAAATGTGGGAGTGAATCCATCCCTCTCTAGAACTGGACAGTGATCGGTACAGAATGTTCAACTTGCAATCTGGAGTATCACTTCTTGAAAGCCCTTGTTGCTTTTTCCTCTTACTGGCCATCCTCCCAGCTGTATCATCTTTTCATTCTTGGCACAAGTTATAGAATGATTTGCTAATAATTAATTTAGCTATTTGCATAATCTGTATTATTTCCCATAAAATCATTTTGCTTATACAGCAATATAATACATTTTAAAGTAATGACATAAAACAAATACAAACATAATTCATTAATTTTCCCTTGATTACCACTAGATTAGTTTTCAAAATATTAAGAAATATTCAACATAATTGGCAATTCCTTTAATTATTTATTGGCAATATATTCCTTAATTTATTCAGAAAGGAATGGCCTTGATTATTGTAAGCTACTAATGTTGTTATTTATTAAATATCAAGCAATATTGATTTTTTTACTGGAATAAAAAATTTTGCAGAATATTCTTATTCTTGATTTTCCATAGGCGAAGAAAAATTCACCAACCTAATTCAGTTAATATCATTTTAATAAAGTGATAAATACTACCACAGGGATGAATGAATAAATGCTAAGATATGCTTTCTTACTTAAATTATAATTAATTCTATTTATGTTTATCTTGTTAAATTTATTATATGTTTAGAATGTGTTTATAATATAGTATCGCTGCGGAGCACAGGCTCCGGACGCGCAGGCTCAGCGGCCATGGCTCGCGGGCCCAGCCACTCCGAGGCATGTGGGATCTTCCCAGACCGGGACACGAGCCTGCGTCCCCTGCACTGGCAGGCGGACTCTCAACCACTGCGCCACCAGGGAAGCCCTCTTGAACACTTTTAAAGGAAGATCTCATTGTGAATAAAACAATGTAATTCCTTAAAGTGTTTATTGACTATTTTCTTGCTATCAATTGGCTTTGTATGCTATTAAAAACTAATTTCTTGATAGTCTTTTAAATTATGTTGTATTTGTGGAAGCTATCTAGATTAATTCCCTCTGTCTTTTTAAAAAAAAAATAAATTTATTTATTTATTTTTGGCTGTATTGGGTCTTCGTTGCTGTGCGCGTCTTTCTCTAGTTGCGGTGAGCGGAGGCTACTGTTTGTTGCGGTGCATGGGCTTCTCATTGCAGTGGCATCTCTTGTTGCGGAGCTCAGGCTCTAGCCTCGTGAGCTTCAGTGGTTGTGGCACGTGGGCTCAGTAGTTGTGGCACACGGGCTTAGATGCTACGCAGCATGTGGGATCTTCCCCGACCAGGGCTCGAACCCAGGTCGCCTGCATTGGCAGGCGGTTTCTTAACCACTGTGCCATCAGGGAAGCCACCCTCTATCTTTTTTAAAAATGATTTTAAGTCAGGTTATTTTCTGCTTCTAAAGCAGTATTACCGTGTAACTTATCATTTGTCTAAAAATTTTCATACATCAAATGTCATAGTAACTCTTCTTAATAGTGGTACTATAGTTAATCACTTAGTGACTGGTATGTTATATATGACTCCAGATCTATTTTATTCAGAATCTTAAGCTACTTTTTAAGATGACATGCTTTTTTCTGATATACGTATGTTAAATTAATTCATAAAATGCATACATACAGAATTTATAAGAGAATTATTTTAAGATCCCATATGTGAAATTGACCAATAAATCTGAAAAATGAGAATGATCCTTCAAATACTCCAATTTATTACAACCTAAGTTTTAAAATAAACTCCAAAGTGTCCCATTTGGTATAGGTTCTGCATTTTTCATCACTATATAGTAAACAACAACTTTTGAATAAAATTTGGGAAATTGAAAAAAATAGGAATTAGAAACAAAAAACAACCAGTGTCTCAGATTGCTAGTTGTTTCCAAATGATTGGTGACTTTACTGTCATAGAAAGAAAAAAACCTAAACTCAGAACTGAAATTTAATCAGTTAAGTGAAAAAATACATTAGCATATGTCAAATAGGTTTTAGCCCACACAAGAAACTAGCAGGAAACACTATTGTCAATATCTGAGGAAAATGCTAACATAGCACTATATTATAGTCATGTTTAAATTTTACATTCAGTTGTTTCATTTTTAGAAAGGCTGAGTTTTCAGTTTTAATTTTGTTTTTCTTCTGTACTGTTCTTCTGCTTTTTCACTATCACTTCTAAATTCACTCAGTTATTTTATTTTCAATTGTCTGTGACCACAAGCCCCCAGATTTCATGTGTTAAGAATGAACTCGCAAGATATTTGAATTTAAAATTATAAAACCCTAAGTTTATTTACTTAAATTATTCTGTAGAAATATTTAAGTTTATCATATACATTATTGCCTGTGTTAAAAGCATATAAAAAGAAATTATTAAAAAACACATAAATTTCTACTCATCTTATTTCTAGACTACATAAGATACTGTGATGGTGAGTTTTATATGTCAACTTGACTAGGTTAAGGGATGCCCAGATAGCTGGTAAAACATTATTTCTGGGTGTGCCCATAAGAGTGTTTCTGGAAGAGATTAGTGTGTGCATTGGTAAACTGAGTAAAGAAGATCTGCCCTCACCAATGTGGGCTGACAGCATCCACTCTGTTGAGAACCCAAATAGAACAAAATGGCAGAGGAAGGGCTAATTTGCTATCCCTTCTTGAGCTGGAATTTTCTTCTCCTTCTGCCCTTGGACATCAGAGCTACTGATTTTTAGGCTTTAGGACTCCAGGATTTATACCAGCAGTCCCCTCCCCATTCCTAGTCCTCAGGCCTTTGAATTATCCCACCAGCTTTCCTGCTTCTCCAGTTTGCAGACAGCATATATGCCATACTTCAGACACCATATTGCTTGTGCTAATTCCCATAATAAATCTCCTCTTAAATATCTATATTGTTCTATTGGTTCAGTTTTTCTGGAGAACCCTGACTAATGTAGATACTATTTGCGTATTGAATCATACCAACAATCTGATCAATGGCATAGACTCTCAGAGCTACAGTGTACCTGTGTTCAAGAAATGCATCAAATTACGTTCATAATAAACACCAGCAGGGCTTCCCTGGTGGCGCAGTGGTTGAGAGTCCGCCTGCCAATGCAGGGGACACGGGTTCGTGCCCCGGTCCGGGAGGATC